>NC_135816.1:5888198-6155698 GCF_964213995.1 Mustelus asterias | reverse complement strand
GGGCTTGTACACCCAGGTCCCTCTGTGTGTCTATACTCCTGATGGTTCTGCCATTTATTGTATAGCTCCCCCCTGCATTAGATCTACCGAAATGCATCACTTTGCATTTATCTGGATTAAATTCCACCTGCCATTTCTCCGCCCAATGTTCCAGCCTATCTATATCCTGCTGTATTCTCTGACAATGTTCATCACTATCCACAACTCCAGCAATCTTTGTGTCATCCGCAAACTTACTGATCACACCAGCTACATCTTCCTCCAAATCATTTATATATATCACAAACAGCAGAGGTCCCAGTACAGAGTCCTGCGGAACACCACTAGTCACAGACCTCCAACCGGAAAAAGACCCCTCCACTGTTACCCTCTGTCTTCTATGGCTAAGCCAGTTCTCCACCCATCTAGCTAGCTCACCTTTTATCCTGTGAGATTTAACCTTTTGCACCAGCCTGCCATGAGGAACCTTGTCAAACGCTTTACTAAAATCCATATAGACGACATCCACGGCCCTTCCCTCGTCAATCGTTTCTGTCACCTCCTCAAAAAACTCAACCAAATTTGTGAGGCATGACCTCCCTCATACAAGACCATGCTGTCTATCACTAATGAGATTATTCAGTTCTAAATGCGCATATATCCTATCTCTAAGAATCTTCTCCAACAATTTCCCTACCACGGACGTCAAGCTCACCGACCTATAATTACCCGGGTTATCCTTGCTACCCTTCTTAATAACGGGACCACATTTGCTATCCTCCAATCCTCTGGGACCTCACCTGTGTCCAGTGAAGAGACAAAGATTTCTGTTAGAGGCCCAGCAATTTCATCTCTCGCCTCCCTGAGGAGTCTAGGATAGATGCCATCCGGCCCTGGGGATTTGTCTGTCTTAATGTTTCCTAAAAAACCTAACACTTCCTCCCTTGTAATTGAGATTTTTTTCTAACGGGTCAACACATCTCTCTGAGACACTATCAGTCAACATGTCCCTCTCCTTTGTGAATACTGATGCAAAGTATTTGTTTAGGATCTCTCCTACTTTCTTTGGTTCTAAGCATAATTCCCCTCCTTTGTTCCTGAGAGGTCCGATTCTTTTCCTAACAACCCTCTTGTTCCTAATGTATGTATAAAATGCCTTAGGATTCGCCTTAATCCTGTCTGCCAAGGACATTTTGTGACCCCTTTTTGCCCTTCTAACTCCCTGTTTGAGTTCTTTTCTATTTCTCTGTATTCCGCCAGTGCTCCATCTGTTTTTAGTTGCCTGGACCTCATGTATGCCTCCTTTTTCTTTTTGATTAGACCCACAATTTCACTGGTTATCCACGGCTCCCGAATCATACCTTTCCTATTGTTGTGGGAAAAATACCACTTGTGAGTCAGACTTGAAGGTTTCAACAATACAGTTTTATTGAACGAAGCTTTGTGGAGAAAAGGCACTAACAAGCAGCAAACCTTCTCTCAATGAGACAATAGGAGCAGTCCATCTTTATACCCTTTACACAATAGATGGACCGGACATCTAGCCGTTATCACATCGTTGTAATCAAGTAGGTGATCGATTGTTAAACACATCGTTATGGACAAATACAGACAGATACAGACATAAGCATGTTAACATCGCATTGTTCTATGAATGGATACATTTCCTACGTCAGTGACCATCAATGACTTTAGTTTCGGTCTATTCATACAGTAGTTTACAGTAATTGGTTTTCCTGCATTTTGTATTCCCGATCCCACCTGTAGCTAATCTCTTTACCAGACCCTTTTGTCCCTATTTCCACTGGCTTCCTGCTGTATCTAATTCCTGCATATTTTAATTTACAAGTAGTTGTCTGAGTGTCTTTAATCCTAAGTAATTGTCTGGGCTAAGAGTCAGTGTCCGTTTAACGTCTCTTTCCCAGGTGACTGTTTGTGTGCCAGGCCACCATCTTATGTGTATCCATAAGACATAGGAGCGGAAGTAAGGCCATTCGGCCCATCGAGTCCACTCCACCATTCAATCATGGTTGATTTCAACTCCATTTACCCGCTCTCTCCCCATAGCCCTTAATTCCTCGAGAAATCAAGAATTTATCGATTTCTGTCTTGAAGACGCTCAACGTCTCGGCCTCCACAGCCCTCTGTGGCAATGAATTCCACAGACCCACCACTCTCTGGCTGAAGAAATTTCTCCTCATCTCTGTTCTAAAGTGACTCCCTTTTATTCTAAGGCTGTGCCCCCGCGTCCTAGTCTCCCCTGTTAATGGAAACAACTTCCCTACGTCCATCCTATCTAAGCCGTTCATTATCTTGTAAGTTTCTATCAGATCTCCCCTCAACCTCCTAAACTCCAATGAATATAATCCCACGATCCTCAGACGTTCATCGTATGTCAGGCCTACCATTCCTGGGATCATCCGTGTGAATCTCCGCTGGACCCGCTCCAGTGCCAGTATGTCCTTCCTGAGGTGTGGGGCCCAAAATTGCTCACAGTACTCCAAATGGGGCCTAACCAGTGCTTTATAAAGCCTCAGAAGTACATCCCTGCTTTTGTATTCCAAGCCTCTTGAGATAAATGACAACATTACATTTGCTTTCTTAATTACGGACTCAACCTGCAAGTTTACCTTTAGAGAATCCTGGACTAGGACTCCCAAGTCCCTTTGCACTTTAGCATTATGAATTTTGTCACCGTTTAGAAAATAGTCCATGCCTCTATTCTTTTTTCCAAAGTGTACGACCTCGCACTTGCCCACGTTGAATTTCATCTGTATATTTTTCCTCCTTCACTATCCTTCCTCTTTACAGGCACATACCTGTCCTGCAGTCCTATCAACTGCTCCTTAAAAGACTCCCACATGCCAGATGTGGATTTACCCTAGAACAGCGTCTCCCAATGAACAGCCACCAAATCCTGCCTAATCCGGCTGTAGTTAGCTTTCCCCCAATTCAGCACCTTACCCATAGGACAACACTCATCTTTTTCCATTACTATCCTAAAGTTTACAGAATTGTGGTCACTATTTGCCACATGTTCCCCTACTGAAACTTTGATGACCTGACCGGGCTCATTCCCCAGTACTAGGTCCAGTATAGCCCCCTCTCTAGTTGGACTGTAAACATATTGTTCCAAAGAACCTTCCTGCCTTTCAGCATTCTCTGGGTATCAATGAGATTCCCCCTCTCATCCTTCTAAACTCCATCGAATACAGACCCAGAATCCTCAGATGCTCCTCACACGTCAAGCTTTTCATTCCCGGGGTCATTCGCATGAACCTCCTCCAGACCCTATCCAAGGCCAGCACATTCTTCAATAGATACGGAGCACAAAATTGCTCGCAACATTCTAAATGTGGTCTCACCAGAGACTTATAAAGCCTCAGCAGTACATCCCTGCCTCAGCAGTACATCCCTGGACTGCTTCAAGAAGGTGGCTAAACACCAGCTTCTCATATTCGCAGACATCTTCAACCTCTCTTTACAACAATCTGAGGTCCCTATCTGCTTCAAGAAGGAGGCTAAACACCAGCTTCTCAAGGGTAACTAGGAATGGGCAATAAACTTCAAAGAATTCTATTTATAATCCAATATTTATCACGTAACCAACACTTGAAACAGGTACTCTGGTTATTGATTTTGTTGCATTTTGTGGGAGCTTGCTGTGCACAATTTTAAAGTGGTTAATTTATTAGTCACAAGTAAGTTTTACATTGACTTTGTAATGAAGCTACTGTGAAATTCCCCTAGTTGCCACACTCCGGCGCCTGTTTGAGTCAATGCACCCTAACCAGCTCGTCTTTCAGACCGTGGGAGGAAACCGGAGCACCCGGAAGAAACCCACACAGACACGGGGAGAACGTGCAAACTCCCCACAGACAGTGACCCAAGGCCGGAATCGAACCCGAGTCCCTGGTGCTGTGAAGCAGCAGTGCTAACCACTGTGCCACTGTACCACCACTTTGACTGCCATCTTTTGTACAGTAGTGACGACACATCAAAAGTATTTGATCAGCTGTAAAATATTTTGCAATATCCAGCGGTTGTAGAACATAGAACATAGAACAGTACAGCACAGAACAGGCCGTTTGGCCCACGATGTTGTGCCGAGCTTTATCTGAAACCAAGATCAAGCTATCCCACTCCCTATCATCCTGGTGTGCTCCATGTGCCTATCCAATAACCGCTTAAATGTTCCTAAAGTGTCTGACTCCACTATCACTGCAGGCAGTCCATTCCACACCCCAACCACTCTCTGCGTAAAGAACCTACCTCTGATATCCGTCCTGTATCTCCCACCACGAACCCTATAGTTATGCCCCCTTGTAATAGCTCCATCCACCAGAGGAAATAGTCTTTGAACGTTCACTCTATCTATCCCCTTCATCATTTTATAAACCTCTATTAAGTCTCCCCTCAGCCTCCTCCGCTTCAGAGAGAACAGCCCTAGCTCCCTCAACCTTTCCTCATAAGACCTACCCTCCAAACCAGGTAGCATCCTGGTAAATCTCCTCTGCACTCTTTCCAGCGCTTCCACATCCTTCTTATAGTGAGGTGACCAGAACTGCACACAATATTCCAAATGTGGTCTCACCAAGGTCCTGTACAGTTGCAGCATAACCCCACGGCTCTTAAACTCCAACCCCCTGTTAATAAAAGCTAACACACTATAGGCCTTCTTCACAGCTCTATCCACTTGAGTGGCAACCTTTAGAGATCTGTGGATATGAACCCCAAGATCTCTCTGTTCCTCCACAGTCTTCAGAACCCTACCTTTGACCCTGTAATCCACATTTAAATTAGTCCTACCAAAATGAATCACCTCACATTTATCAGGGTTAAACTCCATCTGCCATTTTTCAGCCCAGCTTTGCATCCTGTCTATGTCTCTTTGCAGCCTACAACAGCCCTCCACCTCACCCACTACTCCACCGATCTTGGTGTCATCAGCAAATTTACTGATCCACCCTTCAGCCCCCTCCTCTAAGTCATTAATAAAAATCACAAAGAGCAGAGGACCAAGCACTGATCCCTGCGGCACTCCGCTAGCAACCTGCCTCCAATCCGAAAATTTTCCATCCACCACCACCCTCTGTCTTCGATCAGACAGCCAGTTACCTATCCAATCGGCCAACTTTCCCTCTATCCCACACCTCCTCACTTTCATCATAAGCCGACCATGGGGGACCTTATCAAACGCCTTACTAAAATCCATGTATATGACATCAACTGCCCTACCTTCATCAACACACTTAGTTACCTCCTCAAAAAATTCTATCAAATTTGTGAGGCACGACTTGCCCTTCACGAATGCGTGCTGACTATCCCGGATTAATCCGCATCTTTCTAAATGGTCGTAAATCCCATCTCTAAGGACCTTTTTCATCAATTTACCAAGACTAACCGGTCTATAATTACCAACATCATTTCTATTCCCTTTCTTAAACAGAGGAACAACATTCGCCATTCTCCAGTCCTCTGGCACCATCCCCGTGGACAGCGAGGACCCAAAGATCAAAGCCAAAGGCTCTGCAATCTCATCCCTTGCCTCCCAAAGAATCCTAGGATACATTTCATAAGGCCCAGGGGACTTATCGACCTTCAGTTTATTCAAAACTGCCAGGACATCCTCCCTCCGAACATCTATTTCCTCCAGCCTATTAGCCTGTAGGTTGTGAAAGGTTTTGGATTAATGCAAGTCCTTTCCTTCTTCCTTACTGAGAAATTGTCAGAAAATGGGCCTCCCTTTCGAGAGAGTCTGGCTGCCTGGGGACCTTTCCTAGGATTCGCTGAGAATTCTGCCCAAACCTTTTCTGATAGGTTAATCCTTTGGGAGCCCTGTGATGACCAGAGAGGAGAGAGTGGGATTGGATCTCCAAGGAGTCAATGATCTCAGTGAAAAGGAATTCAATGGGTGGAATTTTCCAAAAGACAATGGTGGAAGTGTCATTGTTGGTGAGATAATTGGTGCGATTCCCACCAATCCCAGTGGCACGATCCACAAACAGTTTTCAGGCACTTAAAAGAATAATTCTCTCCCTGTGAAAATGCTGTTCCTGGGGTGCGAGGGATCTGATTTTCCCGCCCACCTGGGGGTCATCTCACACTTCAATGCAATAGCTGCACAGCACTTGCTCTCATTCAGGCCGGGAGGATGGGAGCGGGGAGAGCAGCTCCGAGATTTACAGAGGGGGCCCTCACCCATTTGCTCTGGAGGAGAGGAGTGGAGAGCTACAATATATCCTGGGAGTGTCAGGAGACCCTCCAGCAAGGTGCCGCATCCCACCTCGGAGACGGTGGTAACACTGGTCTCAGTGGCAGCAGCCTGAACAAGAGGATGGGTATGCAGCACAGGAAAAAGATGAATGACTTGCTCCGACCAGCCAGGGTGAGTGCCCCCCGTCACCTCTCTGCATTCCACCTTTCCATTCCCCCCAAAATGTCATCTCGATCCCACGTGCTGCCAGCTCACAGGGTCGTAACACGCAACCTCCCACCAGCAACCTCAATGCCCCCACCTCCACTGTGCATCCTGCGAACACATCCAGACAAAGTGGGAGGGTATGGAAGTGTGAGGAATTGTAGGGGCACAGAGTGGGCATCGGTGAAGTTAGGCAGAGGTAGATTGGAGTCATTAACCCTTGTAGCATCTGCACTTGTTAAGGTTCTAATGCTTGATGAGCAGTGAGTGTGACAGAGCGCGAGTCTCAGGATTGTTTGATGACACAGATGCTTTCTGGGTCAAGGGAGAGGCAGAGCCAATAGGCATCCTTCTTACTCAGGCTGCATCATACCAAGACCTCATTGCTGTCGTAAGCCTCCTGGCCAACCACTGCAAGATGCCCAGGAAGGATAGGTAGGTTCCCACCGTCACAGACAAGGTGATAATAACCAGGCTACTCTCTTTTCATGAAGCTGATTGAGAGATAAATATTGGTTAGGGCACTCTGCAGAAATCCCCAAATCTTCTTTGAAATAATTCCATGGAATCTTTTACATCCTCTTGTGACAACCAATGGGGCATCAGTTTTTGATTTGATTTGATTTATTATTGTCACATGTCTGAGTATACAGCGAAAAGTATTGTTTCTTGTGCGCTATACAGACAAAGCATACTGTTCGTAGAGAAGGAAAGGAGAGGGTGCAGAATGTAGTGTTACAGTCATAGCTCGGGTGTAGAGAAAGATCAACTGAATGCGAGGTAAGTCCATTCAAAAGTCTGACAGCAGCAGGGAAGAAGCTGTTCTTGAGTCGGTTGATACGTGACCTCAGACGTTTGTATCTTTTTCCCGACGGAAGAAGGTAGAAGAGAGAATGTCCGGGGTGCGTGGGGTCCTTAATTATGCTGGCTGCTTTGCCGGTGCAGCGAGAAGTGTAGACAGAGTCAATGGATGGGAGGCTGGTTTGCATGATGGATTGGGCTACATTCACGATCTTTTGTAGTTCCTTGTGGTCTTGGGCAGAGCAGGAGCCATACCAAGCTGTTATACAACCAGAAAGAATGCTTTCTATGGTGCATCTGTAAAAGTTGCACCGTAATAAAAGTTAATATCTCATCCGAAAGACGACAGCTCTGACAATGCAGCACTCCCTCAGTACTGTACCGGAGTGCCGTCCTGGCCTTCACTGTGCTCAAGTCTTGTGGTGGAGTTTGAACTCATGAACTTCTGACTCAGAAACAGAGCGTTAACAACAATTGACACCAAATACTCAGATAATTTTTGATTTCTTAACAGACGCTATTAGTTAAGGGCAAAATACTACGGACGCTGGAATCTGAAATAACAACAGAAAATTTCAGCAGGTCTGGCAGCATCTGTGGAGTTTCCAGTCTGGATGACCGTTCTTCAGAGCTGACGTTGGAGCTCTGACGAAGGGTCTTCCAGACTCAAAACATTGGCTCTGTTCTCTCTCCACAGATGCTGTCAGAACTGCTGAGACTTTCCTGCAATTTCTGTTTTAAGGAAAGTTTATTTATTAGTCACAAGTAAGGCTTACATTAACATTGCAATGAAGTTACTGTGAAATTCCCCTAGTCGCCACACTCCGGCGCCTGTTTGGGTCAATGCACCTAACCAGCACGTCTTTCGGACTGTGGGAGGAAACCGGAGCACCCGGAGGAAACCCACGCAGACACGGGGAGAACGTGCAGACTTCACACAGACAGTGACCCGAGCCGGGAATCGAACCCGGGTCCTTGGCGCTGTGAGGCAGCAGTCCTATTCACTGTGCCACAATGTCACCCCTTTTAGATGCACTATTCGTTTATTTCCCTCATCCCTTAGTTAACGTGCCCATTTCCTAATTAACATTTTATGGGTAATTGCTTTTTATGCCCATTTTTTGATCCCGTTTATGCCCCTCTTCACCTTTCTAACCTCCATTTCTGTCTAACTTCCTCACCGTTATTGTTGCTTCTGTTTTATTGGCTGCCCCACATTTGCTACTTGTGTCAGATTTGACTTAATCCCTCTGTTCGTTTATAGATCTCTGGTCTTGGAGCACTCCATTTTTTTTACTTACAGCAATAACTTTAATTTATATCTGTTCCACCTGCTGTTTAAATCTTTTTTATTGCTGACCTTTGATTATATTTGTCAATTTTTTCCTTCCATTTAATCTGAGCAGGGCTCCTGATCTTGCTTTTTATCCAGTTAACTGCCTCGGTCTTTGATTTATATTGAGGCTTTTCTGGCACTGTGCCTAATTATATCATCTTCAATGCATCTTAATATTTTCTGACTTTTACGTGGCTTCAATGTGGGCAGGACTGGATTAAGCAACACTTTCCTTTCTTGTTGGTTCAGCAAACTACTGCCTAAAATAAACAGTCCTGATTTTATTACGAGAAAATCTCTCCCTTTTGCTGTAGCGTAAAGTAGTGATCGACCAAAATAGCGAAACATTGGGATGCTGGAATCTGAAACAAAAACAGAACGCTGCAAAATATGATGATGAGATCTGATATAAAGACTAATACAAGACCATGAGGTTAGTGGAAGTAAACTACAGGAACAGCTTATTAATATGTCCATTCTCTGGCACAGTCAGTACAAGACTGGCCAGACAAGCTCCGCCCAGGGAGGAGCTTGAGTCCCGGGTCATCTGACCTGTTCTCTTAAAGGGACATGCCCTAACATTCATAATGCACAGGGTGGTATTTTCCTGTCCCACCCACCATGGGAATTGTAGCAGGTGAGACAGAACCATGCAAAGGTCCATTGACCTTGGGTGGCATTTTCCAGTCTTGGGGCGAACCCGGCCGGAAAATGTCACCCAAATACTCAGCAGATCTGGCAGCATTTGTCTTGAGAGCGGCACGGTAGCACAGTGTATCTGGGCGGCACGGCAGCGCAGTGGTTAGCACTGCTGCTTCACAGCTCCAGGGACCTGGGTTCGATTCCTGGTTTGGGTCACTATCTGTGTGGAGTTTGCACGTTCTCCTCGTGTCTGTGTGGGTTTCCTCCGGGTGCTCCAGTTTCCTCCCACAGTCCAAAGATGTGCGGGTTATGTTGATTGGCCATGCTAAAATTGCCCTTAGTGTCCTGAGATGCGTAGGTTAGAGGGATTAGTGGGTAAATATGTAGGGATATGGGGGTAGGGCCTGGGTGGGATTGTGGTTGGTGCAGACTCGATGGGCCGAATGGCCTCTTTCTGTACTGTGGGGTTTCTAAGTTTCTATGATTTCTATGAGAAGAAACAGAGTTAATGTTTCAAGTCCACCTCACCTTCCTTCAGAACTAAAGAGAGAGAAACGTGTGATTTTATATCAGAGGGGGTGGTACAGCTGGAACAGATTACAAAGCCAGTGATCCAGAAAGCACTGCTGCTTTAGCAGAGCAGTGCGCCGGGAGACTTTATGTGTTCGCCGTGTCGCGGCCTTCCCACTGGGCGCCGCACGTCTCCAGCCTCCAGATTTCCGGAGTTGTCAGCCTCGCGCCAGAAATCGGCGTAGAGCTGAATAAATTACGCAGATGCTCATTTGAATCTCATTAGCAGGTCCGGGACTGAAATATCTGGGCCTGTTAGCCCCTTCCCCTCCCCCCTACCCCCAACCGCCCTCCCCGCAACCCCGGCCAGGAGTGTTTCACTCCAGCAGGGTGTACAGCAGCTCCCCACGAACGGGGAGCAGGCAGCCCAAGCCCGCTAGAGTGAAGGAGGGCCATGGAGGACCCCAGGAGGTTGGGGTAAGTGTGGGTGGCCCCTGGGCATTGCCAGCTGGGCAGTGCCAGCCTGGCCCCCTGGCATTGCCAAAGGGGCAACGTGGCAATGCCCAGGGGGCACCTTGGCACTGCCCATCGGGCATCAGGCAATGTCTGTGTGGGTTTCCTCTGGGTGCTCCAGTTTTCCTCCCACAGTCCCAATGTGTGCGGGTTAGGTAGATTGGGCATGGTAAATGCACGGGGTTACGGGGATAGGGTAGAGGGGAAGGTTTGGGTGGGATGCTCTTCTGGGGACTCAATGGCTGAAATTGGTGTCTTTTTGCACTGTAATGATTCTATGGCTCTAAAAACATCAAATTATCTTTTTTAAAGCACTGGGGGTATACAGACACTGCACAGAATTGAGGGACTCAGGGAAGGAGCTGACCAAATTGGCTTCAGAGCAATGAGTAGTGTCTGGGTAAGCATATGGGTAGCAAAGTTATCATAGAATCAATCACAGAATTGTTAAAAGTTAAAGTTTATTTATTAGTCACAAGTAAAGCTTACGTTAACACTGTAATGAAGTTACTGTGAAATTCCCCTAGTCGCCACAGTCCGGCGCCTGTTCGGGTCAATGCACCCTAACCAGCACGTCTTTCAGACTTTGGGAGGAAACCAGAGCACCCGGAGGAAACCCATGCAGACACGGGGAGAATGTGCAGACTCCACACAGACAGTGACCCAAGCCAGGAATCAAACCCAGGTCTCTGGCACTGTGAGGCAGCAGTGCTAACCACTGTGCCACCGTGAGTTGTCACGGAGGTCATTCGGCCCATTGTGTGTGCACCGAATCACCACATAAGCATCATGGCTTAATGCCATTCCCTTGCCTTTTCCCCCACACCCCTGCACATTGTTGGTGTTCACTGATGCTCCCTTGTCTACCTCGATTGGACCTGCCTCCGCCACAATTCCCGGCAGATAATTCCAGACCACAATCACTCGCTATGTGGGAAAATTTACATCACATTTGCTTCTTGTGCAAATCATTTTAACCCTGTGCCCTTGCAAAGCACTGAGTGGCAGCAAATGGTGTCGACAAGTTTATGGAGGTTAGAAGATAGAAATTGGAGGGAACAAAACCAGGGATGAGAGTTTCCTGGTCTGCTGATAAACAGCCCCTTAACCCATGGAAACAATATACAGCAGGATAACTGATTGAATCGCATTGTTTACTTGGAAAAGCAGTTGCACAACTAGAAAGGAATTAACCATGGGAAGCATTTTGAGGTGCCTCTGAGACTTGATCAGTGGACATGCAAGGACAAGTCTTGCTTTCCACTCCTGTTTAACAATAAAACCCTCCAGGGTGACTGGACGTGCTCTTGGGACCACATTCCTCAGATTGCATCATTTCAGGTCACAGAGTCTAGGGGCGGGATCTTACAACCTCGCTCAGGTGAGATCATAAAATCCCGCCAGAGGCCAATGGAGATTTCCGCTCTACGAATCCTGTCCGCTCCGATTCCGGGGCGGGCGAGGCGGTAGAATTCCAGCCATAGAGTTTTACAACAACAGAAAGAGACCCTTTGGCCCATCATGTCTGTGCCGGCCACAAGCACCTATCCCAATCTCATTTTCCAGCGCTTGGTCCGTAGCCTTGCTCGCTATGGTGTTTCAAGTGGCTTTGTGAGTGGAAAATCATGTCTCACAAATTTGATTGAGTTTTTTGAAGGGGTAACCAAGAAAGTAGATGAGGGCAGTTGTCTACATGGACTTTAGCAAGGCCTTTGACAAGGTACCGCATGGTAGGTTGTTGCATACGGTTAAATTTCACGGGATCCAGGGTGAGGAATCTAAATGGATACAAAATTAGCTTCTTGACAGGAGCCAGAGGGTGGTTGTAGAGGGTTGTTTTTCAAACTGGAGGCCTGTGACCAGCGGTGCCTCAGGGATCAGTGTGGGGCCCACTGTTATTTGTCATTTATATTAATGATTTGGATGAGAATATAGAAGGCAAGGTTCGTAAGTTTGCAGATGACACCAAGATTGGTGGCATAGTGGAAAATGAAGAATGTTATCTCGGATTGCAACGGGATCTTGATCAATTGGGCCAGTGCAGGGCTTACTCAGTTAATGGTAGGGCATTGGGGAGAGTTACAGAACAAAGAGATCTAGGGGCACATGTTCATAGCTCCTTGAAAGTGGAGACACAGGTGGACAGAGTGGTGAAGAAGGTATTCAGCATGCTTGGTTTCATTGGTCAGAACATTGAATACAGGAGTTGGGACGTCTTGTTGAAGTTGTACGAGACTTTGGTAAGGCCACAATTGGAATACTGTGTGCAGTTCTGGCCACCCTATTATAGAAAGGATACTATTAATCTAGAAAGAGTGCAGAAAAGATTTACCAGGATGCTACCAAGACTTGATGGTTTGAGTTATAAGGAGAGGCTGGATAGACTGGGACTTTTTTCTCTGGAGCGTAGGAGGCTGAGGGGTGATCTTATAGAGGTCTATAAAATAATGAGGGGCACAGATCAGCTAGATAGTCAATCTCTTTTCCCAAAGGTAGGGGAGTCTAAAACTAGAGGGCATAGGTTTAAGGTGAGAGGGGAGAGATACAAAAGTGTCCAGAGGGGCAATTTTTTCACACAGAGGGTGGTGAGTGTCTGGAACAAGCTGCCAGAGGTAGTAGTAGAGGCGGTACAATTTTGTCTTTTAAAAAGCATTTAGGCAGTTACATGGGTGCGATGGGTATAGAGGGATATGGGCCAAATGTGGGCAATTGGGAACTAGCTTAGGAGTTTGAAAAATAGGCGGCATGGACAAGTTGGGCCGAAGGGCCTGTTTCCATGCTGCGAACATCTATGACCCTATGACTGCTCCTCTAAATGCTTCTTAAATACTGTGAGGGTTCCCGCCTCCACCACCCTTTCAGGTAGTGAGTTCCAGATTCCCACCACGCTCTGGTTGAAAAGGTTTTTCCTCAAATTCCCTCTAAATCTCCTGCCCCTTTATCTTATCTCTGTAGCCACGGTTATTAACCCCTCTACTAAGGAGAAACATTCCTTCTTGTCTACTCTCTATGCCTCTCATAATTTTGTACACCTCAATCAGCCTTATTTGCACTAAGCAAAACAACGCCAGCGTAACCTGGTTTTGGGGGGATCTTGCTGTGCACAAATTGGTTTCTGAATTTCCCAACATTTCAGCTGCAGCTATGCTTATAGTTATGTCATTAGTTAAGTGCTTCAGGAAATCCCAGAGTCATGAAACCAGCTAAACAAATAAAAATTCTCTTTTATTTCTTGATATCTTGGCTGAATTTGGTTCATTAGATTGGAGGAAAAATGAAATATGAATGCAAATGCATTCACAAAGACCTCCCTGTGGTCACACTCCAAGAGAAATTCCAAATGCAATCACGTGAGCAGATTTCTAATTTCAACATAAAGCAATCACAAAAACAACTGCCACTCTTTCCAGTCTCACGGTAGATTCACAAACCTGTCAAATTTCACTCATAAATATCAGATTAGTTACTAATAAATCCAATAGAGAATTCAGGAGAAACTTCTTTACCCAGAGGATGTTTCGAATGAGCAAATCGATAACACAGGGAATTGTTGAGACCTATCGTGTTCGAGAGCAGATCGGAAACTCCAAGGTGTTATGAAGTTAGACTAGACTCCATTTTTTTGGATTTTGTTTATTAGGGTGAGAATAAGCTGTTTCACTCCAGGTGTGATTCCATTAACCCACTAGGAAACTTTTATTAAAACAAACTTTATTTAACAACACAGTTGTTCACAGTAACTTCATTGCAGTGTGAATATAAGCCTACTTGTGACTAATAAATAAACTTTAACTTTAGTTAAGCTATAACAAAAAGCATAACTTTTACCAATTGAAATACTTAAACATGACAAGGTATAATTCTTAACTGCAAACGCTCTCTATAAGCAACATCCTCCCAGACATAGATCCCTTTTCCGAATCAGTTAGCACAGCAACATATGGGCTTACATGGGTACTAGATTTCTAGCCTTTTAACACCTCTGGACAGAGATACAGAAAAACCTCCATAAAGCAGCTCGACACAAAGATCCATCTTCAAACAGCAGAACCTCAGAGAAAGAGATCTATTCTCCGACAGGTCCCAGACTCCAATCTCCAAAAAGAGAGAGAGAGAGCGAGTGAGAGCTACCAAGATTCCAAGCAGCAACTGAGCATGTTTCTCTCTGTGAGCCTAGCCCCATGCAGTAACATGACTTCTTCTGTCAACATAATCAAACCCCACTCTGAAAAACCCCAGGGGAACAAACTCAAATAACCAAAGTTCATTAGTCCAGGTTAATACAAACTCTCCAGCAATTAAGGTCAATCATGCTTCTGCAGCATCAACCTATGCGCTGCCAGTTGTAGACAAAGTGGCACCGGGTGAATAGACCAGACTGCTAAAAACAACCTGCACAGAAACATGACACAAATACATTTCTTAAAGGCACAGTATTGTCACACTGGCATTGCTGACTTTAAGTAGAAATTAGATAAACACATGAGGGTGAATATAATAGAAAGATATGCTAATAAGGTTAGATGAAGTAAAGTGGGAGGAAAATCCATGGGTCATAGAAATCGGCATAGACCATTTGGACCAAAAGGTTTTTTTACGATGCTATACATTTCATATAATTACATGCAATTAAAAATATATATAAGATATATAACATATGTATATATACTATCACAGGATGTGGGACTCCTGACACCTACAGTCCTGCAATATTCAGTCATGAACGGTGGTGGACAATTAAACAACTCACTGGAGGAGGAGGTTCCACAAATATCCCCATCCTCAACGATGGAGGAACCCAGCGCATCAGTGCAAAAGATAAGGCTGAAGCATTTGCAGCAATCTTCAGCCAGAAGTGACGAGTGAATGATCCATCTCAGCCTCCTCAGGAGGTCCCCAGCATCAAATATGACTGTCATCAGCTAATTCGATTCACTCCACATGATATTAATAAATGGCTGAAGGCACTGGATACTCCAAAGGTGATGGGCCCTGAAATATTCTGGCAACTTTTCTGCAGACTTGTGCTCCAGAACTTGCTGGGCCTTTAGCCAAGCAGCTCGGGTACAGCTACAACACTGGCATCTACCTGGCAATGTGAGAAATTGTCTTGGTATGTCCTGCACACAAAAAACAGGACTAATCCAATTTGGCCAATTACCATCCAATCAGGTTTACTCTCGATCATCAGTAAAGTGGTGCAAGGGGTCATCAACAGAGCTATCAAGCAGCGCCTGCTCAGCAATAACCTGCTCAGTGACGTCCAGTTTGGGTTCCGCCAGAGTCGCTCAGCTCCTGACCTCATTACAGCCTTGGTTCAGCATGGACAAAAAGGCTGAATTCCAGAGGTGAGGTGAGAGTGTCTGGCCATCAAGTATTTGACTGAGTAAGGTATCGAAGAACCCTCGACAAACTGGCTTCCATGTGAATCAGGGGCAAAATCCCCACGGATAGCCATTCATACCTTGCACAAAGGAAGATAGAACTCAGAGTTCATAGATGGTTGTGATGATTGGAAATCAATTATCTCAGCTCCAGGACATCATTGCAGGAGTCCCTCAGGATAGTGTCCTCGGCCCAACTATCTTCAGCTGCTTCATCAATGACCTTCATTCCATCATAAGGTCAGAAGTGGGGATGTTGAATGATAGCTGCACAATGTTCAGTGTCATTTGCAACTCCTCAGATACTGAAGCAGTCCATGCCCAGATGCAGCAAGACTTGGACAATATCCAGGCTTGGGCTGATAATTGGCAAACAACATTTGCACCACACACATGCCAAGCAATGACCATCTCCAACAAGAGAGAATCTAACCATCACCCCTTAACCTTCCCTGGGATCAGCATTGACCAGAAACTGAACTGGACAAGCCATAAAAAATACTGTGGCTACCGGAGCAGGTCAAAGGTAAGGAATCCTGTGCCAAGTAACTCTCCTCCTGGCTCCTCAAAGCCTGTCCACCATCTACAAGGTGCAAGTCAGGAGTATGATGTGATACTCTCCACCTGCCTGAATGAGTACAGTTCCAAAACTCAAGATACTTGGCACCATCCAGGACAAAGCAAACAACTTGATTGGCACCATATCCACAAACGACCACTCCCTCCACCACCGAACAGTGACAGCCATGTGTATTATCTACAAGATTCACTGCCGGAGTTCACCAAGGAACCTTAAGCAGCAACTCCCAGATCCAGGACCACTGTTCCAGATAGACAAATGCAGCCGGTACATGCAAAAACTACATGGAGATTCCTGTCCAAGACACTCACCATCCGGACTTGGAAACATATCACCATTCCTTCACTGCCACTGGGTCAAAATCCTGGAACTCCGTCCCTAATAAATCCCTGGGTAAGATGCTGTGCTGGAGAGTCGGTGCAGACTCAATGGGCCGAATGGCCTTCTTCTACTCGGCAGGGATTGTATGGTTCAACTTCCAACCATTTTGAGCACATTTTTCCCTCTGGGAGCAAAGGGATTGGCTGATCACATGAATAATGAAGGCAAGATTAGGAAACTTTTGAAAGGATTGAAAAAGTTAAGAGAAAGTTTTTTTTTGCTAGCGTTCCATTTGCAGCTTTTGCAATTCACACTGAGAGGCACCAATTGGGATCATCATGACACGATGACATTTATTCACACGGACACTATTTGGCATCTGATAGAAGGAAAATGTTGTCAGTTCCATGGTGTTGTTACTGAGAAGTGTCGAGGAGGGTCACGGTGTGTGATCGGGATCTCCAGGAGAGGAAACAGACTGAATCCCTGGAATCATTTCAAATTCACACATTTATTGATCACATTTAAACACTGTCTGCAGAGCTCATTCCACAATGACGCTGGAACAGGAAGGATGGCAGAAAGAAAACGCAGCAAGCAAATTAATTCACGTTCTATTTAAAGAATATTAAGATGGCATTGTTCCCATTGTTCTAACTGCCCAAAATTCCCACTATTTCCTCGGCTGCCCTCACAGCTTGGAGCGTAGTTGTTTTGCAGCTGAGACTGGGTATGGGGCTTTAAGCAAACTGCAGTGACAGTGATCGATGAGTGTGGCAGGGAAAGTGTTTGTCGCAGTGTCCAATCACAAATGACTGATGTGACTGGGCTGCACGGTGGCACAGTGGTTAGCACTGCTGCCTTACAATGCCAGGGACCTGGGTTCGATTCCCGGCTTGGGGCGCTGTCTGTGTGGAGTCTGCATGTTCTCCCCGTGTCTGCGTGGGTTTCCTCCAGGTGCTCGGGTTTCCTCCCATCGTCCAAAAGACATGCTGGTTAGGTGTGTTGGCCTTGCTAAATTCTCCCTCAGTGTACCCGAACAGGCACCGGAGTGTGACGACTAGGGGATTTTCACAGTAACTTCATTGCAGTGCTAATGTAAGCCTACTTGTGAGAATAAAAAAAACATTAAAACCTTGCTGCAATAAAATAACTCTTCCATGTCGATCACCTCAGGTAGCACTGAGGGTGGCAAGGGCACAGAATATTCTCTGGGTGGGGACTTCAATTTCCATCACCACGAGTGATTTAGTACTACCCCTATAGACCCAGCTGGCCAAGTCTTAAAGGAGATAACTACTGGACTGGGACTGTGGCAGGGGGAGAGGGAACAAACAAGGGGGAAAAACACACCTGACCTCGCCCTCACCAACCTCCCTGTCGCAGATACATCTGTCCATGACAGCAGGAGCAATGATGTCTTACTGCAGCTGTGCAGGGCCTCAGTGTGACCACACCTGGAGTATTGTGTGCAGTTTTGGTCTCCTTATCTCAGAAAGGATATACTTGCCATAGACGGAGTGCAGCAAAGGTTCACCAGACTGTTTCCTGAGATGGCGAGTTAGTTGTACGAGGAGAGATTGCATCGACTGGGCCTGAATTCACAGGAATTCAGAAGAATGAGAGGGGATCTCACTGAAAGCAATAAAATTCTGACAGAACTGGACAAGCTGGATACAGCGATGATGTTTCCTCTGGCTGGAGGGTTTAGAATAAGGGGTCACAGACTCAGGATACAGGGTAGACCATTTAGGAATGGTGTGGAGAATTTTTTTAACTCAGAGGGTGGTGAACCTGTGGAATTCTCTGTCACAGAAAACTGTGGAGGCCAAGTCATTGAATATAGTTACGAAGGAAAGAGATAAATTTCTAGACTCTAAAGGTGTCAAGAGCGCTGGAGTTTGGCATTGAGATAGTGGATCAGCCATTTTCACATTGAAAGCAGAGCAGGCTTGAAGGGCCGAATGGCCTACTCCTGCTCTTACTTTCTATATTTCTAAGTATCGTTAGGTGAGACCACTGCACAGCCCTTGTGGAGATGAAGTCCCATCTTCACATTGAGGAAACCTTCCATCGTGTTGTGTGGCACAACCACTGTGCGAAATGGGATAGACTTCGAACAGATCTAGCAACTCCAGACTGGATATACATGAGGTAATGTGGGCCATCATCAGCAGCAGAATTGTACGCAACCACAATCTGTATCTCATGATCCTGCACATCTCCCATCCCTCCCCCATCCCAGGTCTTCTATTCTGCCCGCCTCCCCACCCCCCCAACTCCCTTTTACCCCCTTTCCCACTCTATAATTCTCCACCTTGCTTCACTTTTACATAAGGGTCACTTAGACCCGGAACTTTGGCCAGAATGTTTGAGCTGTTCTCGCTGGTGGGATCTTCTGGTCCCACCGACGGCTTATCCCTGCCATGCTTTCCCAGCAGTGTGGGGTGCAGTCAATGGGAAATCCCGTGGATAGCGGCAGGACCAAAAGATCTCACCACCAGCCAATAGCACACAGCCTCCTGCCGCGAGAAATAAGCAATGGAGAGGCCAGAACATCCCCCCGCTAACTCTGTTTCTCTCCACAGATGCTGCCAGAGCTGCTGAGTTGATCCAGCATTTTCTGTTTTCATTTGAGTCTGAAGCCAGCCTTAAGACAGGCTTATCTCCAAATGGCAGAGTGAATACGCAAACTCCTCCAGTTCCCTGCAGCACCAAATGTGAACACATTGTAATGAAGCTGTAATAATTCCCTGGCTGGGGACAGCTGCTCTGATTACAAACTTTAAACATGTATTCTATTACAGACAATTCAAACATTAACAAGGAATTGGAACAAATCAGATGGACCTATTTTCAACGTGCAGAGAAAAGCGTCACTTCTTTTTCGATCAACATGCTTAACCAAGCTGTTCCTGGCTGAGCGTTTTGTGATTGTTTGCAATCGATTTCAGTGGCCATATCGATCATCTTTTACACGAGTTAGAATTGGATGCCAGGTTCTGATCATCCCTCTTCCAGATCAAGATATTCTCGGTACGAAAGATGAAGAGATGTTTGTGAATGAATTTGGTTTACTTACGATCACAGCATCTCAGTGCCCAAGGCACTGTCTGGCCTGTGCCAGGTCTTTGAGAGAGCTTTCCAATTCTCCTCGCTTACCGACTCATTGCCCCTTGCTTTTCATTTGTTTCTGAAACATGAATCTCCTTTCACCACATTGTTTCAAATGTTGGACAACGTCAGAGTCAGGGCAGATGAATAATTGATTTGTTTCGCGATGGCCGTTGCTTTCGACACAGCAACAATGTTCAGGCTCTTTCAATATTTTGTTCATAGAATCATAGAATCCCTACAATACAGAAGGAGGCATTCAGCCCATCGAGTCTGCACTGAATCTCCAAAGAGCACCTTACTCAGACCCGCCCCTCTACCCTATCCCTGTAACCCCGTACATTTACCATGGCTAATTCCCAAACCTACACAGCTTTGGATCCAAAGGGGCAATTTCTCATGACCAATCCACCAAACCCTGGAGGGGGAAGGTGCAGGTTGGAGATGGGCCAGCCTATCAGGGAAAGAGTTCAGAGACAACCATAAGGTCTGCTGGGTGGGGAGGCAGGGCTGTTTAAAAGGTCGTTTTCAGCAAAGTTGTGGGACTTTATTCCAGATAAAAATAAAAACAGAAAGGCCCTCCAATCATCACTCCTCACACAATTTCACTCCTAACACACGCCCTGTGTCCTAGTCATGCCATCTCATGCCCCTCCATACAACCTAATAAAAATGCCAATCTTCTGGACTCCTTAACATTTCAATAGCTGAAACTGCAAACACTTGAAACCTCTGACCTTGTGTAAGTAAACATTGTGTAATTAATAGCAAAGATCAGAGAGCTAGAGCTGTCAATCAAACGGTCTTTTATCTGGGGCTCAGGTGCTTCAACTGATTAATGGATTTCCCGATTCTCAGTCAGCCTCAGTATGTACGTCTAATGCAATGCTTAGTGGAGTCCAGGTTTTAATGATTGGATCCTGTACATGTGCAGTTTGTCCTTTCAACAGCTCAGGCAGGAATTTGGCTTGTTTGTTGACCTTAAGTCGACTCCCTGTTACCCGTGTATCTAAGTTGTTAGCTTAGTTCTTTCTGGTTACTTGGAGGAAGTATAGAACTTGGCAGCGTTGTCTTATACTTTCTTCCATTCAAAGCTTATCAGGTGATTTGCTCTCAGCCATCAGGGGTGTACATTGTGTAATGACAAGACGACAAGGTTTGGGACTTTTGTGTCTTGGCCGTTTGTGAGAATTGACCACCTGGGTTTGTCTTTCTCTAAACCGATGTTCTTTTGGATAACAAGATGATGATGTTCAACTCATAATGTGCAGTGAATTCCTTCAATTCTCTGTAGGTGAATGAGGTTGCATTGTCATGTATTAATTTTTCAAGAATCACTATATCTTATGGTGTGTGCTGAATTTGGGTAGGAGGGTGAGCTGTGAGGAGGATGCAGAAATGTTTCAGCGTGATTTGGACAGGCTGAGTGTGTGGGCATCTGCATGGCAGATACAGTATAATGTGGATAAATGTGAGGTTATTCACTTTGGTAGCAATAATAGGAAGACAGATTATTACTTGAATGGGTATTAATTGAGAGAGGTGGATTCTCAGCGAGACTTTGGTGCATCAGTCGCTGAAAGTAAGAGCGCAGGTACAGCAGGCAGTAAAGAACGCAAATGGTATGTTGGCCTTCATAGCGAGAGGATTTGGGTATAGAGATAGAGATTTTTTACTGCAACTGTTTAGGGTGTTTTTGAGTCCGCAGCTGGAGTATTCTGCTTTAGGGTTAGTTTTAGGGTGCAGTTTTGGTGTCCTTATCTGAGGAAGGATGTCTCTGTTATAGAGGGAGTGAAGTGAAGGTTTACCAGGCTGATTCCTGGGATGGCAGGTCTGTCATATGAGGAAAGATTAAGTCGGTTAGGATTATATCCACTGGAGTTCAGAAGAGCGAGAGTAGATCTCATAGAAATGCATAAAATTCTAACAGGATTAGTTAGGGCAGATTCAGAAAGAATGTTCCTGATGGTGGGGGAGTCCAGAACTAGGGGACATAGTTTGAGGATAAGGGGTAAACCTTTTAGGACTGAGGCGAGGAGAAATTTCTTCACCCAGAGGGTGGTGAATGTATGGAATTCACTCCCACAGAAAGTAGTTGTGGCCAAAATGTTATTTGATTTCAAGAAGAAATTAGATATAGCTCTTGGAGCTAAAGGGATCAAGGGATTTTGGGGGAAGGGGGGAATCAGGATATTAAATTCAATGATCAACCATGATCAAAAAGAATGGCGGAGCAGGCTTGAAGGGCCAAATGGCCTCCTCCTGTTTCTAATTTCTATATTTCTATGTTTCTATATTCTATGAATTTTTCAAAACTGGAGTTCTTTCATTGTCTTCACTCAGCTTTCAGCTAATGAAACAATTTAACCATTTCTCTCCTGTCCACAAAAGGATGAAGCTGATCCTTTATGAGGGCCTGTTAGGAAGCGATCAAATGTCAGTTTTGCATTTTTCTTTAAACTTCTGAAGTGTCCCCACAAAACCTCCGAACTCTTCATTCATTATGAGCAGGACCTTTGCATACCTTGCTATGGCAGCCATTTTGTTTTTGCACAATTCATTTAGTTTTTCCATCCACCCACCCACGCATCCACCCATCCATCCATCTATAACTCTCTCTCTCTCTCAATCTCTATCTCTCTTTCCCTCTGGCGCATTAAATCCATTTACTTGTAGACTCCCACTGCCACCATTCCTGATCCCATAAGTTCAAAACAATCGCACTTTGATCTTTGATCTTTGGGTCCTCACTGTCCACGGGGATAGTGCCAGAGGACTGGAGAGGGGCGAATGTTGTTCCTCTGTTCAAGAAAGGACATAGGAATGACCCTGATAATTATAGGCCGGTTAGTCTTACTTCGGTGGTTGGCAAGTTAATGAAAAAGGTCCTGAGGGATAGGATTTACGACCATGTAGAAAGATGCAGCTTAATCCGGGATAGTCAACATGGATTCGTGAAGGGTAAGTCTTGCCTCACAAATTTGATTGAGTTTTTTGAGGAGGTAACTAAGTGTGTCGATGAAGGTAGAGCAGTTGATGTCATATACATGGATTTTAGTAAGGCGTTTGATAAGGTCCCCCATGGTCGGCTCATGAAGAAAGTAAGGAGGTGTGGGATAGAGGGAAATTTGGCCGATTGGATAAGTAACTGGCTATCTCACAGAAGACAGAGGGTGGTGGTGGATGGAAAATTTTCAGACTGGAGACCAGTTACCAGCGGTGTACCACAAGGATCAGTGTTGGGTCCTCTGCTATTTGTGATTTTTATAAATGACTTGGAGGAAGGGGCTGAAGGGTGGATCAGCAAATTTGCAGCTGACACCAAGATTGGTGGAGTAGTGGATGAGGTGGAGGGCTGTTGTAGGCTGCAAAGAGACATTGATAGGATGCAGAGCTGGGCCGAAAAATGGAAGATGGAGTTTAACCCTGATAAGTGCGAGGTGATTCATTTTGGTAAGACAAATTTGAATGCGGATTACAGGGTCAAAGGTAGGGTTCTGAGGAATGTGGAGGAACAGAGAGATCTTGGGGTTCATATCCACAGATCTCTGAAGGTTGCCACTCAAGTGGATAGAGCCATGAAGAAGGCCTATAGTGTGTTAGCATTTGTTAACAGGGGGTTTGAGTTTAAGAGCCATGGGGTTATGCTGCAACTGTACAGGACCTTGGTGAGACCACATTTGGAATATTGTCTGCAGTCCTGGTCACCTCACTATAAGAAGGATGTGGAAGCATTGGAGAGAGTGCAAAGGAGATTTACCAGGATGCTGTCTGGTTTGGAGGGTAGGTCTTATGAGGAAAGGTTGAGGGAGCTAGGGCTTTTCTCTTTAGAGCGGAGGAGGTTGAGAGGCGACTTAATAGAGGTTTATAAGATGATGAGGGGGATAGATCGAGTGGACGTTCAGAGACTATTTCCTCGGGTGGATGTAGCTGTTACTTGGGGGCATAACTATAACGTTCGTGGTGGAAGATATAGGAGGGATGTACGAGGTAGGCTCTTTACTCAGAGAGTGGTTGAGGTGTGGAATGGACTGCCTTCTGTGATCGTGGAGTCGGACACTTTAGGAACTTTCAAGCGGTTATTGGATAGGCACATGGAGCACACTAGAATGATAGGGACTGGGATGGCTTGATCTTGGTTTCGGAAAAGGTTCGGCACAACATCGTGGGCCGAAGGGCCTGTACTGTGCTGTACTGTTCTATGTTCTATGTTCTATATACATTCCCAGACTCCAGATGCTGGATCCTCATCGGGTTGATTTCTGTTGACTCTCCATGTGGCCGGAGGACTGATGCACTGTGAAGTGTCAGACGCCCGCCGTGCGGCAGTAAATCGTGGCACCCGGATCTACTTTCTTGTGACAATTAGTTCCTGTTACTTTACCAAAACAACACAAGCCTTCAAAATTGGCTCACGAATCAGAGATTGAAGCCAGTTTTAGGGGTTTGTAGAAGAAAAATCCAAGCACAGTGAAAAAGAATAGAAATTCAATGGAATTACGTGGTGTGCAATTTACTTGAAAGCCGTGAGTAAGTGACACAAGCTGACATTGATTTACGACGTTAGGGCTTGGCTTTAGAAATGCAGTGTAGCTCGGTCTGCCAGCAAGCTGCACGGAAAGAAAGTTTAACACAGATGGAATATATCAAGGTGGGATTTAACTCAACGTTTTAAACACAGAATCAAATCAGAAAGGGGTTTGAGCGAGCGGTCCCTGCAGTGCAGAAGGAGGCCATTTGGCCCATCGAGTTGGTGCAGACTCAATGGGCTGACTCGCCTCTTTCTGCACTGTAGGGATTCTATGATCTTGATCAGGAATGTGGGCAATTTGGGAAAACAATCCAAGTGCTGGCAACTGTGATAACTGGGAAAGAGAGGAGATTGGGGATGGAGGGTGGAGGGAGAGGGGGTGGGAATCAGAAGACAGGGGTGACTAAGAAAAGGATATGACAAGGAAAAGAGGGACGGTGATTGGGAACGGGTTGATCATACGGAGGAGGATAGCCGGAAATAGAGAGAGCTGCTCTGGAAGGTGGGATGATCAGAACGGAAGAGAACCCAGGAATTTTCAGAGACTGGGGAGAGAGGGTAACTGAGGGTAACTAGGAAGCCCCTCTTCCTCGTTACCTGGTTTGAAAAGGATCAATCATGGGGATGAACAGGTGCAATTGAGAAGATAGGGCTGAGCACAGATTCCAACAGGGAGATGTAAAGGTCAATAAAGAATAATGGTTTTGAGAAACTACAGACTCCAGCAGCATATTTTGGCAGGATAGATAATCCTCAAAACCCTCACCTAGACACTGACCACACAACACAGCAAACACCTCCAACAAATCTCTCAGCCATCTCTCCTCCAAGGAAAACAGTGTCTAATTCTTCAATCTATTTTCATAAGTGAAGTTTCTCCTCCCCGGAACCATTTTCATTAATCTTTTCCGCATTCCCTCCAATGCCCCCACATCTCTCCTGACGTGTGGCATCCAGAACAGTACACAATACTCCAGCTGAGGCCAAATTAGTGTCCTATATAAAGTCAATATAACCTTCTTAACCTTGAACTCTGTGGCACGGATAATAAACCTCAGGAAACTGTATGCATGATTAACTGCTCTCTCAGCCATCTCCACACTCCTCCTGACCCAAACCTGCTTAACCCTCCTCCCAGTCTGCTTCACACTGCTCCCGGTCTGCTTCACACTGCTCCCGGTCTGCTTCACGCTGCTCCTGGTCTGCTTCACGCTGCTCCTGGTCTGCTTCACACTGCTCCCGGTCTGCTTCACACTGCTCCTGGTCTGCTTCACACTGCTCCCGGTCTGCTTCACACTGCTCCCGGTCTGCTTCACACTGCTCCCGGTCTGCTTCACACTCCTCCCGGTCTGCTTCACACTGCTCCCGGTCTGCTTCACACTGCTCCCGGTCTGCTTCACACTGCTCCCGGTCTGCTTCACACTGCTCCCGGTCTGCTTCACACTGCTCCCGGTCTGTTACACAGTGATCCTGAGCTGCTTCACACTGCTCCCGGTCTGCTTCACACTGCTCCCGGTCTGCTTCACACTGCTCCCGGTCTGTTACACAGTGATCCTGAGCTGCTTCACACTCCTCCCGGTCTTCTTCACACTGCTCCCGGTCTGCTTCACACTGCTCCCGGTCTGCTTCACACTGCTCCCGGTCTGTTTCACACTGCTCCCGGTCTGTTTCACACTGCTCCCGGTCTTCTTCACACTGCTCCCGGTCTTCTTCACACTGCTCCCGGTTTGTTACACAGTGATCCTGAGCTGCTTCACACTCCTCCCGGTCTTCTTCACACTGCTCCCGGTCTGCTTCACACTGCTCCCAGTCTGCTTCACACTGCTCCCAGTCTGCTTCACACTGCTCCCGGTCTGCTTCACACTGCTCCCGGTCTGCTTCACACTGCTCCCGGTCTGCTTCACACTGCTCCCGCTCTGCTTCACACTGCTCCCGCTCTGCTTCACACTGCTCCCGGTCTGCTTCACACTCCTCCCGGTCTGCTTCACACTGCTCCCGCTCTGCTTCACACTGCTCCCGCTCTGCTTCACACTGCTCCCGCTCTGCTTCACACTGCTCCCAGTCTGCTTCACACTGCTCCCAGTCTGCTTCACACTGCTCCCAGTCTGCTTCACACTGCTCCCAGTCTGCTTCACACTGCTCCCAGTCTGCTTCACACTGCTCCCAGTCTGCTTCACACTGCTCCCGGTCTGCTTCACACTGCTCCTGGTCTGCTTCACACTGCTCCCGGTCTGCTTCACACTGCTCCCGGTCTGCTTTACACTGCTCCCAGTCTGCTTCACACTGCTCCCGGTCTGCTTCACACTGCTCCCAGTCTGCTTCACACTCCCTCCCGGTCTGCTTCACACTGCTCCCAGTCTGCTTCACACTGCTCCCAGTCTGTTTCACACTGCTCCCGGTCTGCTTCACACTGCTCCCGGTCTGCTTCACACTGCTCCCAGTCTGCTTCACACTGCTCCCAGTCTGCTTCACACTGCTCCCAGTCTGCTTCACACTGCTCCCAGTCTGCTTCACACTGCTCCCAGTCTGCTTCACACTGCTCCCGGTCTGCTTCACACTGCTCCCGGTCTGTTTCACACTCCTCCCGGTCTGCTTCACACTGCTCCCGGTCTGCTTCACACTGCTCCCGGTCTGCTTCACACTGCTCCCGGTCTGCTTCACACTGCTCCCGGTCTGCTTCACACTGCTCCCGGTCTGCTTCACACTGCTCCCGGTCTGCTTCACACTGCTCCCGGTCTGCTTCACACTGCTCCCGGTCTGTTTCACACTGCTCCCGGTCTGCTTCACACTGCTCCCAGTCTGCTTCACACTGCTCCCAGTCTGCTTCACACTGCTCCCAGTCTGCTTCACACTGCTCCCGGTCTGCTTCACACTGCTCCCGGTCTGTTTCACACTCCTCCCGGTCTGCTTCACACTGCTCCCGGTCTGCTTCACACTGCTCCCGGTCTGCTTCACACTGCTCCCGGTCTGCTTCACACTGCTCCCGGTCTGCTTCACACTGCTCCCGGTCTGTTTCACACTGCTCTCGCTCTGCTTCACACTGCTCCCGGTCTGCTTCACACTGCTCCCGGTCTGCTTCACACTGCTCCCGGTCTGCTTCACACTGCTCTCGCTCTGCTTCACACTGCTCCCGGTCTGCTTCACACTGCTCCTGGTCTGCTTCACACTGCTCCCGGTCTGCTTCACACTGCTCCCAGTCTGCTTCACACTGCTCCCAGTCTGCTTCACACTGCTCCCAGTCTGCTTCACACTGCTCCCAGTCTGCTTCACACTGCTCCCAGTCTGCTTCACACTGCTCCCGGTCTGCTTCACACTGCTCCCGGTCTGTTTCACACTCCTCCCGGTCTGCTTCACACTGCTCCCGGTCTGCTTCACACTGCTCCCGGTCTGCTTCACACTGCTCCCGGTCTGCTTCACACTGATCCCGGTCTGCTTCACACTGCTCCCGGTCTGCTTCACACTGCTCCCGGTCTGCTTCACACTGCTCCCGGTCTGCTTCACACTGCTCCCAGTCTGTTTCACACTGCTCCCGGTCTGCTTCACACTGCTCCCAGTCTGCTTCACACTGCTCCCAGTCTGCTTCACACTGCTCCCAGTCTGCTTCACACTGCTCCCGGTCTGCTTCACACTGCTCCCGGTCTGTTTCACACTCCTCCCGGTCTGCTTCACACTGCTCCCGGTCTGCTTCACACTGCTCCCGGTCTGCTTCACACTGCTCCCGGTCTGCTTCACACTGCTCCCGGTCTGCTTCACACTGCTCCCGGTCTGTTTCACACTGCTCTCGCTCTGCTTCACACTGCTCCCGGTCTGCTTCACACTGCTCCCGGTCTGCTTCACACTGCTCCCGGTCTGCTTCACACTGCTCTCGCTCTGCTTCACACTGCTCCCGGTCTGCTTCACACTGCTCCAGGTCTGCTTCACACTGCTCCCGGTCTGCTTCACACTGCTCCCGGTCTGCTTCACACTGCTCCCAGTCTGCTTCACACTGCTCCCAGTCTGCTTCACACTGCTCCCAGTCTGCTTCACACTGCTCCCGGTCTGCTTCACACTGCTCCCGGTCTGCTTCACACTGCTCCCGGTCTGCTTCACACTGCTCCCGCTCTGCTTCACACTGCTCCCGGTCTGCTTCACACTGCTCCTGGTCTGCTTCACACTGCTCCCGGTCTGCTTCACACTGCTCCCGGTCTGCTTTACACTGCTCCCAGTCTGCTTCACACTGCTCCCAGTCTGCTTCACACTGCTCCCAGTCTGCTTCACACTGCTCCCGGTCTGCTTCACACTGCTCCCGGTCTGCTTCACACTGCTCCCGGTCTGCTTCACACTGCTCCCGGTCTGCCTCACACTGCTCCCGGTCTGCTTCACGCTGCTCCCGGTCTGTTTCACACTGCTCCCGGTCTGCTTCACACTGCTCCCGGTCTGCTTCACACTGCTCTCGGTCTGCTTCACGCTGCTCCCGGTCTGTTTCACACTGCTCCCGGTCTGCTTCACACTGCTCCCGGTCTGCTTCACACTGCTCCCGGTCTGCTTCACGCTGCTCCCGGTCTGTTTCACACTGCTCCCGGTCTGCTTCACACTGCTCCCGGTCTGCTTCACGCTGCTCCCGGTCTGCTTCACACTGCTCCCGGTCTGCTTCACACTGCTCCCGGTCTGCTTCACACTGCTCCCGGTCTGCTTCACGCTGCTCCCGGTCTGTTTCACACTGCTCCCGGTCTGCTTCACACTGCTCCCAGTCTGCTTCACACTGCTCCCAGTCTGCTTCACACTGCTCCCAGTCTGCTTCACACTGCTCCCGGTCTGCTTCACACTGCTCCCGGTCTGTTTCACACTCCTCCCGGTCTGCTTCACACTGCTCCCGGTCTGCTTCACACTGCTCCCGGTCTGCCTCACACTGCTCCCGGTCTGCCTCACACTGCTCCCGGTCTGCTTCACACTGCTCCCGGTCTGCTTCACGCTGCTCCCGGTCTGCTTCACACTGCTCCCGCTCTGCTTCACACTGCTCCCGGTCTGCCTCACACTGCTCCCGGTCTGCCTCACACTGCTCCCGGTCTGCCTCACACTGCTCCCGGTCTGCTTCACACTGCTCCCGGTCTGCCTCACACGGCTCCCGGTCTGCTTCACACTGCTCCCAGTCTGCTTCACACTGCTCCCAGTCTGCTTCACACTGCTCCCAGTCTGCTTCACACTGCTCCCAGTCTGCTTCACACTGCTCCCGGTCTGCTTCACACTGCTCCCGGTCTGCTTCACACTGCTCCCAGTCTGCTTCACACTGCTCCCGGTCTGCTTCACACTGCTCCCGGTCTGCTTCACACTGCTCCCAGTCTGCTTCACACTGCTCCCAGTCTGCTTCACACTGCTCCCGGTCTGCTTCAGACTGCTCCCAGTCTGCTTCACACTGCTCCCGGTCTGCTTCACACTGCTCCCAGTCTGTTTCACACTGCTCCCGGTCTGCTTCACACTGCTCCCAGTCTGCTTCACACTGCTCCCAGTCTGCTTCACACTGCTCCCAGTCTGCTTCACACTGCTCCCGGTCTGCTTCACACTGCTCCCGGTCTGCTTCACACTGCTCCCGGTCTGCTTCACACTGCTCCCGGTCTGCTTCACACTGCTCCCGGTCTCCTTCACACTGCTCCCGGTCTGCTTCACACTGCTCCCGGTCTGCTTCACACTGCTCCCAGTCTGCTTCACACTGCTCCCGGTCTGCTTCACACTGCTCCCAGTCTGCTTCACACTGCTCCCTGTCTGCTTCACACTGCTCCCGGTCTGCTTCACACTGCTCCCAGTCTGCTTCACACTGCTCCCGGTCTGCTTCACACTGCTCCCGGTCTGCTTCACACTGCTCCCGGTCTGCTTCACACTGCTCCCGGTCTGCTTCACACTGCTCCCGGTCTGCTTCACACTGCTCCCGGTCTGCTTCACACTGCTCCTGGTCTGCTTCACAGTGCTCCCAGTCTGCTTCACACTGCTCCCGGTCTGCTTCACACTGCTCCCGGTCTGCTTCACACTGCTCCCGGTCTGCTTCACACTGCTCCTGGTCTGCTTCACAGTGCTCCCGGTCTGCTTCACACTGACACTGACCTGCTTCACACTGCTCCCGGTCTGCTTCACACTGCTCCCGGTCTGCTTCACACTGCTCCCGGTCTGCTTCACACTGACACTGACCTGCTTCACTTCCTCCCCTAAGGATTATGAAGGAAGCTGGCCTCGAAGTATGTGAGACAGGGAGGTTGGAAGGGACAGAGAAGGGATTGGAAAGAATGTTTTTTTAAAGTTAAAGTTTATTTATTAGTCACAAGTAAGGCTTCCATTAACACTGCAATGAAGTTACTGTGAAAGTCCCCTAGTCACTACACTACGGCGCCTTTTTGGGTCAATGCACCTAACCAGCATGTCTTTCAGACTGGGAGGAAACCGGAGCACCCGGAGGAAAACCATGCGGACACAGGGAGAATGTGCAAACTCCGCACTGACAGTGACCCAAGCTGGCAATCGAACCCGGGTCACTGCCACTGTGAGGCAGGAGTGCTAACCACTGTGCCACCATGCCACCCATGTTTGGGAAGTATTGATTGATTGTAGGTTGGGGATGCTGGGAAGGGTAGCTATGGCTCCTCCAGCTCCACATTGAGGCAAATACATTTTAATATAAACTGAATAGGCTCCGGCCTAAAGTGCCATCGCTTTAAGGGCCTTCTGTTTGGCCAACAGTTGGACCTGGTTTTCCTGACTGCTATCAGTTCCAATTTCCCCCGAGTAAACCAGTTTTGCGTTAAGGACTGAAAATAGCCCCTTGTTTGCAAAGAACTCCCATGGGCCCATTTCAGATGTCAGTGTTGGGATGTTTTAATGGCGTCGCTAAGTGGCTGGAAATAAGCAGGCAGATTTTTCTGCAGATATAGAATGCCAGGGAACTTCAGACAATGGCATTGAGCATGCAGAGGCTATTACTCACACAACATTATTTCAAGACTGCCGTGCCAGATGTTTGTGCAGAGAATGTAAAATAGTCCATTGTTTTCAAACTGATGAGGTGAACACGGGAGCATAATTTTAAAAACAACAGTCTGATCAAACACTTCAACGTTTAGATCCAGCTTTAGTGATGCCCTCGGAACAACCGGAGTTCTCGGCACACTCGTATCAACCTCATGCAAATAAAGAAAATAGCATTTCATTTGCATAAAAATGGTTCCATTTACCAGGGAGTGGTTTAGAAGCAATTCAGGAACTCAGTATGTGAGGTTCATGTGTAATAAATTTTACTAGTGGTTGAGTTATGTAATGAGAAATTGATCTATTAAGAAAGCAAACTAAATTGTCGCACTAAACACTTGTCAAATGTAACTCTTTATTATCTGCGCTTCACTGGATTGTCAGTAAAACAAAGCACCAAAATACTTGGTCATGTTATTTTTGTATTTAACAGCCACTGGTTATTATGTGTTTTGGTAATCACATCATAATTACACAGAACTATGTAGAGTTCTTACGCCACAATCAAGACCATTCTGCCCAACCAGTCCGAGCTGGTGTATATGTTCCATTATGTGGAGGTGCCAGCATTGGACTGGGGTAAGCACAGTGAGAAGTCTCACAACACCAGGTTAAAGTCCAACAGGTTTATTTGGTGGCACAAGCCACAAGCTTTCAGAGCGCTGCTCCTTCATCAGGTGAGTCACCTGACGAAGGGGCAGCGCTCCGAAAGCTAGTGGCTTTTGCTACCAAATAAACCTGTTGGACTTTAACCTGGTGTTGTGAGACTTCTTACTTACTGTATATGTTCCACACAGACTATCTCCCATCTTGCTTCAATTCACCATATCCTTCTATTCCTCTCTCCCTCATGTCTATATCCAACATCCCCTGAAATGTTTCTCTGCTATATTCACCTCGACTGCGCCCTGAGTGAGTGAGTTGAACTGTTCACCCAGCAGTCGGGATATTTCAGTTGCAAGCAATAAAAGAACTAGCTTTGCAAAGTAAATCAAAGAGAAACGTCTAATAACCAAACTTTGTTACACATTCAGGCAACAGCCTCGGACTCACCAACTTCCCACAATCCCCATCTGCTTTCTCTTTGTACCAGGTCCGCTGGTCTGCTGACCCTCACAGTGGCCTAGTCGTATTGTCACTGGACTGAAAATCCAGAGACCAGAGTAATCCAGGGCAAGATCTGGGGACCTGGGTTCAAATCCCAGCACAGCAGATGGTGAAATTTGAATTCAATAGAAAAATCTGAAATTAAAAGTCTAATGATGACTATTAAAACATTGTTAATTATTGTAAAAACCCATCTGATTCACTAATGTCCTTTAGGGAAGGAAATCTGCCGTCTTTACCCGGTCTGGCCTACCTGTGACCCCAGAGCCACAGCAATGTGGTTTATTCTCAACTGCCCACAGGGATGGGCAACAAATAGTGGCCAGGCGAGTGATGCCCACATCCCATGAACGAATAAAAAAATGTTATCATTGGTTACATTATAATAGATTCCAATGTTATCATTGGTTACACGATTACATTGGCATTCCCACCACTCTCTAACTGAAATCTCATCCAAAAGATAGCAGATTCACCAGTGCAACACTCGCTCAGTCCCAACTTCAGCCTTGATTCCTGCACTTAAATCCCAGAATGAAACTTGAACCCACAACTTTCAGACCTAGCAGTGTGAGTTCCTCGCACTACGACACTGCCCATTGGCACTGCCCACCAGTTTGTAACATGGGCCTCCAACTGCTCTTGCAAAACTCTGAAACCATGCAGATGGTTTGATAGTTTTCAGGATTCTGGGAAGTTTGGGAGCAATTTTGACGCTAAACACACCAGGTGGAATTCTCGCATCTGGGTCTAAGTCCCATGGTAATGGTGAGGACAGAGAATCTTTCCCACTGCGGATAATGATTTGAAACCATGCCAATATTTCCGTCCCTGATGGAATGATGCATCTGGGGGTTTTGTGCCCAGATGTGGCTGGGCAGGCTTGATCGTGCATGTCCCACCATCACATCCAGGAGCTGTATTTAAAAGGCACTTGACATCACTGACCCAAAGAGTCCAAAGAGGTGCAGGTTGGGTTGATTGCTAAAATTGTGTGGTTACGGGAATAGGGCCTGGGTAGGCTTGTGGTCGGCGCAGACTCGATGGGCAGAATGGCCTCATTCTGCACTGTAGAGATTCTATGATTCGAACATTGAAGTAAGAAGATGGAGTTCCTGAGTAACTCTCTCCAGCTGAAAGGTGGATCTCCAGTAATGCTGAAAATGGAAAATCTTTCAGATCGGTACTCCCCCCGCCGCTGCTGTTGTGTTCCAGGGTCCAGGGTAGCTGGTGGCCTCCATCCCAAACTCCAGATGCAGCCCCAGGCATTCTTCAGGTTGTTCGAGATGTGTTCTGGACCAGCGAGCTTTCTTGCCAGTGTCATGGAGAACTGGGCACAGGTGGGAGATTCTGATTGGGGGGCCTTCATCTGCATCCCATGAGCAGAATGTTAACTGGCTTCCACTGGGATTCCTGATTCCCCAAGGCAGGCACCAGCAGAAGATCCCTCTGCAATTCTACGCCAGAATGAAGTCAATTTCTGGGACCCCTGCAAATGCCTCCCCCCACTCGCAACCCTACCCCTGCCTCCACCATTGATCCCTTTGATGAGGACTTGGGAGAATTCCACCCACCGAATAGGGCCAAACCGTGCAATCAGTTGGAATTTGTGTTTAATTTGCACTGACTTCAGAAGTGTATAAAATCAAATGAGGAGTAATACAAGCATGGACCCCATCCCACCAAGCTCCCAGTGGGAGAGTTCAGCTAAATTGACCCTATTACAGCGTCAGAGTTGGAGACAGTTTTTGAAATCAAAAAAATTAATTTCGAAATGGATGCAAGAAATAGGGACTGCACCAGGTATGGTTTCTGGAGCTTTGATGGGCAATTGGGGTTCTTGCAGCAAGTGAATGCAGGTCAGTGATGACTCTGCAAAGACCCCACCTGACCTCTCAGTTGTTGTAAAAGATCCCATGGCATAATTCCAATCTGAAGTAATGCCGTTGGGGATTTCTCCCCAATACTGCGGATGTTGAAAGTGCTTTGAGATGTGCGGTGCATGATAAATTCAACCCTTTTCATTTATGGCCAGACTTTTAGATTCCATGAAGGGATGAGGGTGTCGCCGGCTGGGCCAGCATTTGTTGCCCATCCCTACTTGCCGTTGAACTGAGAGTCTTGCTTGGCCCTTTCAGGGGGCAATTACCAGTCAACCACATTGCTGTGGGTCTGGAGTCACATGTAGGCCAGGCCAGGTAAGTACGGCAGACTTCCTTCGCTAAAGGGACATTATTGAATCGGATGTTTTTTTTTTAAAATGACAGTGGATGATAATTTTGGGATAATCATTATTGCTTTCAACTGTAGATTTTATTAATTGAAGCTAAATTCCACCAGCTGCCATTCTAAGATGCTAAGCATTGACTTGGGTTTCTTTGGATTACTAATCCAGTAATATTTCCGCCCAGTCACCATCTCCCCCATTCTAATGAAGTGACCAAAACAGTGGAAGTTAAGTAAAGTTTATTTATTAGTCACAAATAAGGCTTACATTAACACTGCAATGAAGTTACTGCGAAATTCTCCTAGTCGCCACAGGCCAGCGCCTGTTCAGGTAAATGCACCTAACCAGCACATCTTTTATGATGTGGAGGAAGCCGGAGCACCCGGAGGAAACCCACGCAGACACGAGGAGAATGTGCAAACTCCACACAGACAGTGACCCAAGCCAGGAATCGAACCCAGGTCCCTGCAGCTGTGAGGCAGCAGTGCTAACCACTGTGCCAGCATGCCGCCCCCCTTAATAGTTAAGGGAGGTTGTAGTGGAGAGAGTGGGATTTGCAGGCCAGACCTGGGGAATGTATCACCTTATCAACTCCTGGACCTACCTCAGATTTCCACTCTGAAGCCCAAGCTGAAATAATAATGTTGTCATTGGCCCAGAGTTGTCCATTGTTCTCTTTCACAGAGGACATGTCTAACAGGGCAGGCTGCTGGAAAGCATACTAATCCGATAGATTGCTTCACTTTCTTTATAAAGAGGCTTACATTAAAATGTACTCTGTGTCTTAAATGCTTCAATAGAATAAACAAGGACTGAGGGGCTGCAGAGAAATGTTTAAAGTTTGTTTTATTCACTCAGCGAGAGTACAAAATTAGCAAACTTCCACCATTGGGCAGTTCTATCAACTCCTAAAGGTGAAAATAGACAACTCCATTGCTTATTTAGAAGGAACAGGGTCAATCCCCAGGAGGTCGCCCGTGGTCCATTCATGATACATCTTAGAGAGAAAGAGGAATAAAGACATCAAATAATTTCAGAGCATTTTCTCCCATTTACAGTCACAAGCTGTCCACATCTATATTTAAAGCATGCTTCTATTTCTGAAGTGTCAATCATTGTCAGTGAGCACAGATTCTGATCCAACACCCAGGGACCTCACTGACTCACAGGAGCAGAAAGCTGCACTCTCACGTTTCTGAATTTCACTGGCACCAAATCCAGATCATTCTCAAATGAACACAGGCAGGAGCGATCCTGTGCTGTGTGGAAGGCAGACAGTGGGCAAAAAAGGGAAACAGGGATGTGGGAAAACACAAAAACAAGAAAAGAAAATTGTCCACAACGATTCACATTATATAGTTCTCCCCTTGTCTGCGTGGGTTTCCTCCGGGTGCCCCGGTTTCCTCCCACAGTCCAAAGATGTGCGGGTTAGGTGGATTGGCCATGCTAAATTGACCCTAGTTTTAGGGGGACTAACAGGGTAAATATATGGGGTAACGGGAATAGGGTCTGGGTGGGATTGTGGTCAGTGAAGGCTTTATGGGCCAAATGGCCTCTTTCTGCACTGTAGGGATTGTATATTAATGGTTTGGAAGAGGGAACTGAATGCATTATCTCCAGATTTTCAGATGATACAAAGTTAGATGGGAGGGTGAGCTATGGGGAGGATGCAGAGATGCTTTCAGCATGATTTGGACAGGCTGAGTGATTGGGCATCTGCATGGCAGATGCAGCATAATGTGGATAAATTTGAGGTTATCTACTTTGGTCGCAATAATAGGAAGACAGATTGTTATTTGAATGGGTATAAATTGAGACAGGTGGATATCCAACGAGACCATGGAGTCCTCGCGCATCAGTCGCTGAAAGCAAGCGCGCAGGTACAGCAGGCAGTAATGAAGACATATGGTATGTTAGCCTTCAGAGCAAGAGGATTTGTGTATAGGGATAGGGATGTTTTGCTACGATTGTATAGGGTGTTGGTGAGGCTACATCTGGAGTATTGTGTGCAGTTTTGGTGTCCTTATCTGAGGAAGGAAGTTCTTGCTATAGAGGGAGTACAGCAAAGGTTTACCAGGCTGATTCCTGGGATGGCATATGAGGAGAGACTAAGTCAGTTCGGATTATATTCACCGGAGTTTAGATGAGGGAGAGGGGATCTCATAGAAACTTATAAAATTCTAACAGGGTTAAACAGAGTAGATTAAGAAACAATTTTCCCAATGGTTGGGAAGTCCAGAATTAGGGGTCATAGTTCGAGAAGAAATTAGATATAGCTCTTGGGGCTAAAGAGACCAAAGGATATGGGGAGAAGGGGGGATCAGGATATTGAATTCGATGATCAGCCATGATCAAAATGAATCGCGGAGCAGGTCCGAAAGGCCGACTCCTACTTCTAGTTTCTATGTCAAAGTCCACAAAAGGCCATTAACCATAGAATCTTTACAGTGCCGAAGAGGCCATTCAGCCCATTGAGCCTGCGCTGATAATCCCATCCAGCCCCTATCACTGTCGCCCCATGTATTTACCCTGCTAATTCCCTTGACACTAAGGAGCAATTTGCCATGTCCAATCAACTCAACCTGCACATCTTTGGAGTGTGGGAGGAAACTGGAGCACCCGGAGGAAACCCACGCAGACACAAGGAGAACGTGCAAACTCCACACAGACAGTGATCCAAAGCCAGAATTGAACCTGGGTCCCTGGAGCTATGAGGCAGCAGTGCTAACCACTGTGCCACGTGCCGCCTGAATGATGCTAGTTCAGTTGCTATCTTTAAAAATTCGAGATGGACATTTTTTATTAAGTTAAGGTATTAAGGAATACGGAGTCAAGCCACAGATCAGCCATGATCTCTTTGAATGGCAGAACAGGTTCGATGGGCTGAATGGCCTGGTCCTGTTCTTGTTTTCCTAAGTTCAAAGTTTGCAGAAGGTAAACACTTCACTGCAGCAATGGCCATTGCCGAACTTTAACCCCTTCAGACACATTCCACCAGTTGGATGAGGTGGATGGATGAACTTTGGAGCTCTTGAAGAAGGAACTTTAATTTATAAAGCTCCTTTCGCAATCTCAGGATGCCCCAGGCACTTTACTTTTGAAGCAGCAGCCAAGTTGCTCACAGAAAGTTCCCAAAACAGCAATGTGAGATTATTTGCTTCTTTAAGTGATGTTGGTTGAGGGATAAATATTGGCCAGGGCACTGAATCTAACTAAGAAGCAAACAGACAGATTGCTGGACTCTACAGGTGTGAAGGAATATGGGGAGAGTGCTGGAGTGTGGTATTGAGATAGAGGAGCTGCCATGATCATGATGAATGGTGGAGCAGGCTCAAAGGGCCGAATGGCCTCCTCCTGCTCCTATTTTCTCTGTTTCCCTGAAACTCCCTGCCTTTCATTTCTCCATTATGATGCTCCGTGAAACCTATCGCTTCAACCAGGTTTTTGGATCAGCTGACCCAACATCATCTGCCGGCCCGTGTGGGGTTTGATTGGATAATGAGTGGGTGAAGTATCTCGGGGAGTGCTGCTCTGTTAAAGGTGCTCTATGAATGTAAGTTGTTGCTGTTTGGTGAGACGTTCCTGGACAATTTGCAAGGCCCCTTTTGTTTACAATAATTTTTTTTTATTCATTCGTGGGCCATGGGCGTCGCTGGCTGGCCAGCATTTAATGCCCATCCCTAGCTATCCTTGAGAAGGTGGTGGTGAGCTGCCTTCTTGAATCGCTGCAGTCCATGTGCTGTGGGTTGGCCCACAATGCCGTTAGGGAGGGAATTCCAGGATTTTGACCCAGCGACTGCGAAGGAACGGCGATATATTTCCAATCGGGATGGCGAGTGGCTTGGAGGGGAACTTGCAGGTGATGGTGTTCCCATGTATCTGCTGCCCTTGTCCTTCTTCGAATTCAGGAACTATTCTGTAAACAGTCAGCTTGGCAGCACAGGACTTGAATATTGCTTTCTCCATGGCAACACCCTGGCCAATCAAAATTGACTTGGCAACCAATCAGCACCATTTTCTTTTTTGGCATAAGTTATATTCTTTCGAAATTTGGTATTCTTGCATTTGTCCTGATGAGTACAAATGGGGAATCTTCGACAACATGTCTGTCTTTTCAGCAATGTTGGACTGTTGTGTGCAGAAGATGCACTGTGCTATTTGCCTAGACCATAATGTGGTGGTGGTGGGGAACAATTCACTCGGGAAGTTTGGGTTGCTGTGGTAACCTGCACGTTGCAGTCTATGTCTCCACATCTCGAATTCGATTGGTCTTTTTCAGGCTGCTCAGGTATGATATCAGGAAGCACTTCAATCGCACAGAAAGGACAGCAGACATCTTCAACGATTTCTCCCGAAAACTGGGGTGTCAAACTGAGATTCATAGATCTGTTACAGGGTTACAGGATCAAGGCGTTTGGGTGCAAGTTAGAAAACCCTTCATGCCTAAATTTAGATTTCTGCCACATCACGGGACGATCAGCACTGAGAAACTAATCGGCAAAAATATACCCTTGAACCAAGACGTTACCTGTAATGAAACATAGGAACATAGATATGATAGTGACTTTTAAGGGGCGTCTTGACAAATACATGAATAGGATGGAAAGACAGGGATATTTTAAAAAACGGCGGCACGGTGGCAGTGTTTAGCGCTGCTGCCTCACAGCGCCAGGGACCCAGGTTCGATTCCCGGCTTAGGTCACTGTCCGTGTGGAGTTTGCACGTTCTCCCCGTGTCTGCGTGGGTTTCCTCCGGGTGCTCTGATTTCCACCCACAATCTGAAAAATGTGCTGGTTAGGGTGCGTTGGCCATGCTAAATTCTCCCTCAGTGTTACCCGAACAGGTGCTGGAGTGTGGCGACTGGGGGATTTTCACAGAAGCTGCATTGCAGTGTTAATGTAAGCCTACTTGTGACTAATAAATAAACTTTACTTCAACTTTATATCGTTCCCAGAAGGATAGAGGGTGTTAGTTCAGACGGGCAGCATGGTCGGTGCAGGCTTGGAGGGCTAAAGGACCTGTTCCTGTGCTGTAATTTTCTTTGTTCTAGAAATAGGAGCAGGAATAGACTCGATAGCCCCTCGAGCTGCTACGATCCTGGCTACTTCCTTGAAACTTGTAACTATTTAGCAGTTAAAGATGCTGGTGTGTAAAAAAAACCACAAAGTGTCCACTCGTGAATCTGTTTCGATGCAGATCAGCCGTTATCGAACTGAATGACACAGCAAGGTTGAAAGTACTCCTATTGACTCTGCAAATACCGTCAAAAGAAGCCTGGATGATAATTCCTCAATTTAAATGGTCAAAACAAATGAGGCCTCGCATCGATCTTGATTTTGTGACAAGTGCTCCCAGTGGGTGCTGTTTCCAGCCAGGAACACAAGATCGGAGAATCACTCTACTGTATAGGACCAAAAGACAAAAACGTTTCAGATATGGCAGCGAGCACAGATCGCAGCTGGGTATGAGGGATTGATGGGTTTAAACAGCAGAATGATAGTTACTCTATTACCCAATTTGAATGATCAAAGGTCGCACAGTATTCCTAATGACAAGGAAGCTTGTACCGCATGCAGGTTCAATTAAAGATGTTATTTTGCTTTGCACTGAGACACAAGGCACGCTGCATATTTATAAAAACAAATCATATACCCAGGAGGTGGATAAGCAGTCATTTTTGCTTTAAAGGTCACGGATGTAAGATCCCCCCGGTGTAAAAGAAAGTCACACAACTCTCACCTGCATCCCTTCAGAGGAGCTCCAATTATGAGATCAATTATATGCAAAAGCCGTCTGAAATCAGATTGCAATTTTCTGGCGGCAGCCTGGAAATGTCACTGAGGAGACTCGAGACAGCGACAGTCGCTGAAGCCATTTCTCCAAACTAATGAAGAGATTACTTGGACAGTCACAAAGTTTACAGCGGGTTATCCCCAGATGTAAGCTTAGAACTGAGCGGCAAAGCCGGTACGGGGAGGGTGGCATTAGTTACCTTTTACAGAGGCAGAAAAACAGCCGCGATCGTATTAAGTGGTGGAATAGGCTTGAGGGCCAAATTGGAAGTTTGGAGTTATACTGCATATTGCGCCTGGCTGTGACCCACACTGGACCTGCATGGGCTTTGTGGGTGCAGACTGACCTGTGCTGCACACCGAGAGAACACACATGACAAACCTGTCTTTTGGGGCTTCTTATTGTGACACGACCATTTCCAGTCAGAATGGAGATGTCTGGGGAAGTAGCCAGTCTATCACCCCGGAAATGACATGGCTACAAGAAAATTGGATTGACCTTTTAACATTTATTTATTCTGTCACTATCCTCCACTAACTGCATTTTGGGGGAGAAATCATCCGACTGTTCTGAGGTGGACCAGTAAAGGAGGAGGCAGTCGAAATTTTTGTCAAGATACAAATAGGAAGAGGAGGTACCTATAAAGTTAACAAAGGCAGTTTGGTCCGGATGGGATAACATCCTAATTTACTTGTGGGATAGAGGAAACTCGTGGAGTTTCTTCCAATTCTCCTGAGATATGGCACTATGAAAGAACTGGAACATTGTCTTATTTTAAAGAAAATACAGAGGGGTAACCCAGCAACTTTCAGCCAATCAACTTCGTGTTAGTGGCTCAGAGTAATGTAGGATGTACGACCAAATCAACAAGAAGCAGGAGTAGGCCATTCAGCCCCTCGAGCCCGCTCCGCTATTTAATACACTCATGGCTAATCTGCGAGTGAAATCAAATCTTCATCCCGCCTACCCTTGATAACCTATCACCCCCCTTGCTAAACCAAGAATTTATCCACCTCTGTCTTAAAAATATTCAAAGGTTCTTTGTGCAATGTCTTTTCAGGAAGAGACTTCCAAAAACTCACAACCCTCTGAGAAAAAGAATTTTGCCTCATCTCGATTTTAAATGGTCAACTCTTTATTTTTTTTAAATAAAATCAGATGCCAGGACATTGCGGAGTGGGGTGGGGAGTGGTTTTCAGGGTAAGAACCAAAAACATTTACTTTAATGTGGACAAAGTTGAGTCTCAAGCCACTTAGGGAATGAAGCCACAATATTCCACAAATTTTGAACAAACAAAAATAAACTTTACTATGCACATTCAGAAAGATAAAACAATTTACAATATTTAACTTACACCCCAACATTCAGGGGAAATGTGAGGTGCATGTGAATTAACAGGTCAACTGTGGTCAGAAACTTAACACTACATAATGGATGACAAATGCGACCAAAATAGATTCCATGGATTTTCCAGCCACCCACCAAGATGTTTGTCCCAATGTGAGCCAACTAATCCCTCTGAAACTTCACCCTTCTCATGAGGATTTGCAATCTCCACATCGGAAGATCTTGCCTTGGAATTCTCTTCAAAAATCATTCCCCATCAAACGGCTTCAACAGTGACCCAGCTCACAGTGTTTCAATTTCGCCTTCCAAGCTTCCTCACCCCTTCCGTGCACAATCTCAGATCTTTGGCCATTCCACGCAGAATGCCATTGCTTCAAAGGGCTCACTTTGCTCCCTGTAGCTCTCCCTTCAATTCAGACCCTATTATTCTGTGCCTTTCTTTAACTTCAATTAATAGGCATTTTTTCTATCCCCTGTCTTTTATCCCTTGCTGGAATTGCCTTTTGAGACCTTTCCCTGTCCCCTTCCCTTGTCTGGAACATGCTCCAACCTCCTCGTATGTCCTGCACTCTGGGGCACCTACAGGATTTTGGCGCAGTTTATCAAACCTGCCTTTTCGTGTTACTTCCTCTTATCAGGTGCACAGGGCCAACCCCAGCCTGAAGAATGTAAAAACAGAGCTCCCCCTTTCCCTCCCATCCCTGTGGAGTTCCCATTCCCTCCCCTCCATCATAGCTCCACCCCACATGCTCCACCCCCACTCAGGCACTACCCCCTTAGAACTGCCCCTGGCACTGCCAGGGTACCCAGTGCTGGCGCTGCCCCATGGGCTCTTCCAAACCCTTCCCCGGCCATGAGGGGACCTTCAATGGCCTCCGATCCCGCTAGTGAGGCCATCACGTTTGCTCCCCTTTGGTGGGATCATCTGTGATTCCTGCCACCAAGAGCCTCATTAGTGACATGTCAAGCATATCATGGGCAGCACGGTGACACAGTGGTTAGCACTGCTGCCTCACAGTGCCAGGGACCCGGGTTCAATTCCCAGCTTGGGTCACTGTCTGTGTGGAGTCTGCATGTTGTGCCCATGTCTGCGCGGGCTTCCTCTGGATGTTCCGGTTTCCTCCCACAGTCAAAAGATGTGTTGGTTAGGTGCTTTGGCCATGCTAAATTCCCCCTCAGTGTACCCGAACGGGCACCGGAGTGTGCTGACGAGGGGGTGTTCACAGTAACTTTATTGCAGTGTTAATGTAAGTTTACTTGTGACACTAATAAATAAACTTAAACTAATATTGGAATCAACTTGACACCCAGAACGGGTGCAAAGCCAACAAAACAGGTTTGGGACGATGGGGGGAGGCGAAATACCAGACGGGTTTCTGATCTTCACCTCCTGCCCAATCATACCACCTCGCGTCACTGAAAGTCACGAAATCGCACCCTACAACTCAGCTACATTGCTATGGCTTCTGGAGTCACAGACCAGACCAGGTAAGGATGGCAGATTTCCTTCCCTAAAGGACATTAGTGAACCCAGATGGGTTTTTCCAACAATGGATGATGGTTTCCTTGTCGCCATTACCGAGATCTGCTTCGTATTCCTGGTTAATTAATTGAATTTAAATTTCACCAGCTGATGTTTTGGGGTTTGAGCGGGTGGTTCCCAGAGTATTAGCCTGGGGCCTATGGATTGCTAGCCCAGCGAGATAACAAACATGTCACCGTCTCCCCAAGCGGTGGGTCAACAATGAGTGAGGTTACAGGCTGCAAAGTCTTTGGATAACTCCTCCTGATCTGTTTCCTTTGAGCCTTCTTTCTGTGTCCCTACTCTCTCCACTCTTCCTCTCCCTCAATTCTGAATGTCCCTCCTTGTCCTTGTTGGGGACCTGACACACCATTCTTCACAGGAAGAGCATGATAAAAAGTGAACTGCGTGACTAAGCATTTATCTGGCATGACGCAGAGCACTAAAACCAACTTTAATTGCACTCACGTTTGTGGTCATAAAAAGTGATGCAAAATCCATTACTGGGCTTAATGGAGTCCAGTCTATCCCTTAATCATTGTTTTAATTAACAATTTTCTGTTTGGTTGGTGCTAGTTAACCCTTCTGATTAATCCACAGCAGAAATGTGATTTTAACACTAGTAACACATATAATCCTGAGGAAATAACCACATGTGGAGCATTAATTGTCACTAAAACACCACAATTCCAGGCTGTTCAGGATTACTTGACTGACCTTATTGCGTTGTGACATAGAAACTAGAAGCGGGAGTAGGCCACTCGGCCCTTTGAGTCCACTCTGCCATTCATCTCGATCATGGCTGATCATCGAATTCAATATCCTGATCCCCCCTCTTCCTCCCATATCCCTTGATCTCTTTAGCCCCAAGAGTTATACCGAAATACTTCTTGAAATCAGAAAACATTTTGGCCCCAACTACATTCTGTGGTTGCGAATTCCACACATTCACCGCTTTCTGGGTGAATAAATTTCCCCTCACCTCAGTTTTGCAGAAGGTGAAGTCGCATGGGATCAGAGGTGAGCTGACAAGGTGGATACAGAACTGGTTCGTTCATAGAAGACAGAAGGTAGCAGCGGAAGGGTGCGTTTCTGAATGGAGGGCTGTGACAAGTGGCGTTCCTCAGGGATCAGTGCTGGGACCTTTGCTGTTTGTAATATCTATGAATGATTTGGAGGAAAATGTAACTGGATTGATTAGTAAGTTGGCGGGCGACACAAAAGTTGGTGGATTTGCGGATAGTGATGAGGACCATCAGAGGATACAAATCAGTTGGAGACTTGGGCGGAGAGATGGCAGATGGAGTTTAATCTGGACAAATGTGAGGTAATGCATTTTGGAAGGTCTAATACAGATAGGAAATGTACAGTAAATGGCAGAACCCTTAAGAGTATTGATAGGCAGAGGGATCTGGGTGTACAGGTACACAGGTCACTGAAAGTGGCAACGCAGGCAGAGAAGATAGTCAAGAAGGCATACGGCACGCTTGCCTTCATCGGCTGGGGCATTGAGTTTAAAAATTGGCAAGTCATATTGCAGTTTTATAGAATCTTAGTTAGGCCGCACTTAGAATATAGTGTTCAATTCTGGTCGGCACACTACCAGAAGGATGTGGAGGCTTTGGAGAGGGTACAGAAAATATTTACCAGGATGTTGCCTGGTACGGAGGGTATTAGCTATGAGGAGAGATTGGAGAAACTTGGTTTGTTCTCACTGGAATGACAGAGTTTGAGGAGCGACCTGATACAAGTCTACAAGATTATGAGAGGGATGGACAGAATGGATAGTCAGAAGCTTTTTCCCAAGGTGGAAGAGTCAATTACTAGGAGGTATAGATTTAAGGTGCGAGGGGCAAGGTTTAAAAGAGATGTACGAGGCAAGCTTTTTTACACAGAGGGTGGTGGGTGCCTGGAACTCGCTGCCAGGGGAGGTAGTGGAAGCGGATACGATAGTGACTTTTAAGCGTCATCTTGACAAATACATGAATAGGATGGGAATAGAGGGATACGGCCCCTGGAAGGGTAGGGGGTTTTAGTTCAGTCAGGCAGCATGGTCGGTACAGGCTGAGAGGGCCGAAGGACCTGTTCCTGTGCTGTAATTTTCTTTGTTTTTTGTTCTCTTTTGAAAGGTTTACCCCTTATCCTCAAACTATGACCCCTAGTTCTGGACTCCCCCACCATCGGGAACATTCTTTCTGAATCTACCCTGTCTAACCCTGTTAGAATTCTATAAGTTTCTATGAGATTCCCTCTCACTCTCCGAAACTCTGTGAATATAATCTTAACCGACTTAGTCTCGCATATAGACATAGGGCACAACTAACCCAAAATGGCTCTAAGTACTCCTGCGAGTGGGAATCCCGGAGTCTTTCCCGCTGGTGTTGGCAGCATCTGTCAGGTGGAATTCACCCACCTGATGGATACAAGTTGAATCATTGTGAGATACATACCAGCTGGCCCGGCTTTACTGCGATCAAGACACCCCAATCTTAAACACATGCTCCCCCCGCCCCCACAAGCGTAAAGGAGAACATGTCCTTGTCTACATCAACAGGGATGAAGTAGAAAGGGTCGAGAGCTTCAAGTTTTTAGGTGTCCAGATCACCAACAACCTGTCCTGGTCTCCCCGTGCCGACGCTATAGTTAAGAAAGCCACCAATGCCTTTACTTTCTCAGAAGACGAATGAAATTTGGCATGTCAGCTACAACTCTCACCAACGTTTACAGATGCACCATAGAAAGCATTCTTTCTGGTTGTATCACAGCTTGGTATGGGCTCCTGCTCTGCCCAAGACTGCAAGAAACTACAAAAGTTGTGAATGTCGCCCAATCCATCACGCAAACCAACCTCCCATCCATTGACTCAGTCTACACTTCCCGCTGCCTCGGCGAAGCAGCCAGCATAATTAAGGACCCCACGCACCCCGGACATTCTCTCTTCTACCATCAGGAAAAAGAGACAAAAGTCTGAGGTCACGTACCAACAAATTCAAGAACAGCTTCTTCCCTGCTGCTGTCAGACTTTTGAATGGACTTACCTTGCATTCAGTTGATCTTTCTCTACACCCTAGCTATGACTGTAACACTACATTCTGCACACATTTCCTTCTCTATGAATGGTATGCTTTGTTTGTATAGCGCGCAAGAAGCAATACTTTTCACTGTATACTAATACATGTGACAATAAGAAATCAAATGAAATCAATGTAAAAGGCAACAAAGCAATTGTCTTCCACTGACCAGGGGAGCACCCCAACCCCTCAGCACAGAAGCCGACTGTCACCACTCCCTCCCCCCCACACCACCAAGATAACGTGTCACCCCCTCCTCCCACCATACCATGCAGGCATGAGGGTGACCCAATACCCTCCCATTAGACAAAGACTCCAATGTAAGGTGACCTTGGGCCCTGCCCTCCCTCAGGACACCCCTCCTTCCAGGTCCCAGCCATTGGAAGTATCAAACTTGCACTGCTCCTGTCACCCTGGCACTGACACTCTGATCTGGCGTGTTGGACTCCAGTGGGGGGTGGGAGGGGATCAAAGAGGTAAGTGCCTTGCCCAGGTGCCCCTCTGCCACAGCCAAAGGGAGGGTCCCACAAGGTACCTGGTGTTGGGGGAGTCCTCATGCTGGGGCCAGCAGTTGACCTCAGGTGTCTCCCCAGAGATGAGGGTCTTGTGGTTGGACTGCCCCTTCTCACCCTGTGAAACCTGATGCTCACTCTCGGCATGATGTTTTCAGGCAACCAACTGATCAAAATCTTCATTTTTCTCTGTGTACTGTGAAAACTATGAAAACTTTGAAGTGGCCTGGTCACTTTAATCTCCATGCCCCCTGGACACCTGGGAAAGCTTTCAAATCACTGCAACATTCCATTCTGTAGAAGGGAATCCCCTTTCTCTCTCTAAGCTGCATCTGTGTTGAAAACCCCCTTGGATCCCTCTGACTCACAGAAGTCACTTTAACGACAGGATTCCCTTATCCACAGCTGCTCATAGCCCCATTCTTTTAACACTGCTTTTTTTTTTACAAGTCTCTGAACCTTCCTAGAAAGCTCAAATCCTTTGAAACCCTTTGAATTTGGGGCTTCTTTCTTCCCAGTTGCACCTGTGCAGAGGCAGCAGCCTTTCAGTGCGTTTTCCTCAACTACAACCACCAACCGCAATCTGAATTCATATAGGCATCCCCGAGGCACTGCATCCGAGCAGATGTTGACACTGAACCAGTTCAGGATATTCTGACACAAGTGACCAAAGGCTCAAAGAACAAAGAACAAAGAACAGTACAGCACAGGAAACAGGCCCTTCGGCCCTCCAAGCCTGTGCCGCTCCTTGGTCCAACTAGACCAATCGTTTGTATCCCTCCATTCCCAGGCTGCTCATGTGACTATCCAGGTAAGTCTTAAACGATGTCAGCGTGCCTGCCTCCACCACCCTACTTGGCAGCGCATTCCAGGCCCCCACCACCCTCTGTGTAAAAAACGTCCCTCTGATGTCTGAGTTATACTTCGCCCCTCTCAGCTTGAGCCCGTGACCCCTCGTGATCGTCACCTCCGACCTGGGAAAAAGCTTCCCACTGTTCACCCTATCTATACCCTTCATAATCTTGTATACCTCTATTAGATCTCCCCTCATTCTCCGTCTTTCCAAGGAGAACAACCCCAGTCTACCCAATCTCTCCTCATAGCTAAGACCCTCCATACCAGGCAACATCCTGGTAAACCTTCTCTGCACTCTCTCCAATGCCTCCACGTCCTTCTGGTAGTGCGGCGACCAGAACTGGACGCAGTACTCCAAATGTGGCCTAACCAGCGTTCTTTACAGCTGCATCATCAGACTCCAGCTTTTATACTCTATACCCCGTCCTATAAAGGCAAGCATACCATATGCCTTCTTCACCACCTTCTCCACCTGTGTTGCCACCTTCAAGGATTTGTGGACTTGCACACCTAGGTCCCTCTGTGTTTCTATACTCCTGATGACTCTGCCATTTATTGTATAACTCCTCCCTACATTATTTCTTCCAAAATGCATCACTTCGCATTTATCCGGATTAAATTCCATCTGCCACCTCTCCACCCAATTTTCCAGCCTATCTATATCCTGCTGTATTGCCCGACAATGCTCTTCGCTATCCGCAATTCCAGCCATCTTCGTGTCATCCGCAAACTTGCTGATTACACCAGTTACACCTTCTTCCAAATCATTTATATATATCTCAAATAGCAGAGGTCCCAGTACAGAGCCCTGCGGAACACCACTGGTCACAGACCTCCAGCCGGAAAAAGACCCTTCGACCACTACCCTCTGTCTCCTATGGCCAAGCCAGTTCTCCACCCATCGAGCCACTTCTCCTTGTATCCCATGAGCCTTAACCTTCTTAACCAACCTGCCATGTGGGACTTTGTCAAATGCCTTACTGAAATCCATATAGACGACATCCACGGCCCTTCCTTCATCAACCGTTTTTGTCACTTCCTCAAAAAATTCCACCAAATTTGTAAGGCACGACCTCCCTCTTACAAAACCATGCTGTCTGTCACTAATGAGATTGTTCCGTTCTAAATGCACATACATCCTGTCTCTAAGAATCCTCTCCAACAACTTCCCTACCACGGACGTCAAGCTCACCGGCCTATAATTTCCTGGGTTATCCCTGCTACCCTTCTTAAACAACGGGACCACATTCGCTATCCTCCAATCCTCAGGGACCTCACCCGTGTCCAAAGAAGCGACAAAGATTTCCGTCAGAGGCCCAGCAATTTCAACTCTCGTCTCCCTGAGCAGTCGAGTGGAAGAGATACATTTTAAAGAGAAAAATGAGTCAGAGAGATTTCGGAAGAGAACTTCAGTGAAGCCCTACCCCCAGTGGTGGAGTGAGTAAAACTGGGAGATCCAAGGGAACAGAATTGGAGGAGCGCGGAGGGTTGTTGGACTGGAGCAGATTGCAGAGGTAGAGAGTGGTGAGGTTATTGAGATATTTCAAAGACGCAGAGTATTTGAATGAGTTCAAATTGACAGAGGTTGCAAAGTGGAGCGGGCAGGCTGCAGGATATTGTTATCATTCTATCCCTGCACTGGATTGGCCTTTCTGGGTTTTTTTTTGCTTTGACAAATGGTGGCAGTCCCAGGTCGGAAGGAGGTTGCACAGGCTGCAGGTTGGTCTGTAAATCCTTCTCCAATCCCCAATGCCCCAACGTGAGATGCGATGTGAGCTTTCTTCAATTGGACATTCAATCCAGTCAATAATTCAATTACATTAACATTTATTGCGATTTGAACCAATTCCAAGTCAGTGAAATAAGCTCCAGATCAGCAGTCCAGTTCTACTATTCAATTAACCTAAGCCCAGGCCAACGCCTGATTAAGGCAACGCACTAGTTATCTGGATACTTGCCCAGACACATGCATAAGGCACCTCATTAGGGACTCCACACATCACAACCGAGGCAGCCCATAGATTAGAATCTGACACAATCTGCAGCTTGGACATATCATTTATGGATGCTGAGTGTGTTTGGTTATCCAAGGTACAGATACATTCTATGCTTACTGGCACCCTGCTCAGCATGGCTGACAAGTGGACAATTAGCATTGCGTGAGTTATCGCAACACATTTCTAACTGGCTGACTGCTAAATGTTTATATTACTTCCAACATAAAGGGCAACAACCATGGGCTGGATCTTTCACCTTAACCAAAAAAGGATTAAAATCAGAATAAAGTCCATTGAATTCACCAGCCCTTATCTTTTAATCCCTTCAATTCACTGAATATATTCATGAGGGAGAGATTTTTAGGTCCAAAGGGAATGAAGGGGATAGTTCGGTATCAGGAAGGAGAGGTAGATTTAAGTGATCTATGTTTGTACTGTTGGATTTTAGAAACAAAGTCCAGATTTCAGCGAGTTTACTTTAGTATTTCTGTGTAAGAAAGGGTAAAACTAATAAGATTTATGTTCTGGTTTCATTTTAAATTATCTCTGTTTTTCTTAAAGAGTTTACGATGTGAAAAGCAAACACATGTAAAGAAAGACTGTGCTGTTGCTTAGCAACCAGGGGTTACCTTCAAGTCAAAAGACTTTTGAAGTTTCATTTTAACCGAACCCAATGGACCCAAGGCAGTTGGAGCTAGGTCAGTGAGAGAAAAGGCAGCTGTCTCAACTCTACCAGAAATAGAGGTAGAATGGTGGAATAATGAGCAAGAAAACATGTGCCAGAAACTAAAGAACAGTGACAGAGATTTGGGTTCGATTCCTGGCTTGGGCCACTGTCTGTGAGGAGTTTGCATGTTCTTCCTGTGTCTGTGTGGGTTTCCTCCGGGGGCCCTGACTTCTTCCCACAGTCCAAAGATGTGCAGGTTAGGTGACTAGGCCATGCTTGGTGTCCAAAGATGTGTAGTTTAGGGGGATTAGCGAGGTAAATATGTGGGGTTGCTGGGATAGGGCGGGGGTTGGGGGAGGTGGGTTTAGGTAAGATGCTCTGAGAGCATGTGCAGACTCGATGGGCCAACTGGTCTCCTTCTGCACTGTAGGGATTCTATGATGCGATACTAGTCCAGTTGCAACACCACTACGCCACATCCTCACCAACATTTCACAATTAATGGCACTATATCAATGCAAGTTGTTATGGTTTAGGTTATTGTGACATTTTTAGGGTTAAAGTTTTATGTTCTGAACAAAATTAATACAAACCATTGTATTTGTGTAATATCATAGAAATCATAGAAACCCTACAGTGCAGAAGGAGGCCATTCGGCCCATCGAGTCTGCACCGACCACAATCCCACCCAGGCCCTCCCCCCACATATTTACCCGCTAATCCCTCTAACCTACGCACCTCAGGGGCAATTTTAACCTGGCCAATCAACCTAACCCGCACATCTTTAGACTGTGGGAGGAAACCCACGCAGACACAAGGAGAATGTGCAAACTCTACACAGACAGTGACCCGAGCCGGGAATCGAACCCGGGACCCTGGAACTGTGAAGCAGCAGTGCTAACCACTGTGCTACCGTGCCGCCCAATAATTAGGAACTTTGATCAACCGATAAGAATAAGACAAAAAGACCGATTCACCAGACTCGAGGCTAAATACTTTGATTGGAAATTATCCACTGGAATGCAAGAAACATGAAAGGAGGAACAGTTTTCCTGTTTAGCATTGCAACCTTGGGCTTATCGATCTGACTCGGCTCCTGTTTTGTACACTTCATCGAACTGGAAGTGTTTTTTATTCAGTCCTCTCCGTCTCAGTTGAATGTTATAAAGTATTTTCAGGATTTCCCTCCTTCAAGTTAACTCTGCGTTTCTTCAAGTTTCGCTTTAGAAACACAGATATGAAAGCAGTTTAACTGTCACAGTTACATACAATGTCTAACCTACGGCTGATATTGGAGGTACCGAAGTAAACATTTCAATTCAAAAACTTTGGGCTGAATTTTATCCCCCTCCCGCCTCACGGAGTGCGTGGGGCTGGAAAACGCTGCGAGCCATTTAAAATTCCATTGCTTTCAGCGGGAGTGGAAAATCCCACCCCTTGGGCGTGATCTGGAGCCCACTCTCGCCATCCACGGGAATGGTGGGTTGGGCTCAAAGTGCGGAGAGTCTGGAAAAACATTGGCGGGAATTCTCCGGCCATTCACACCGGTGGGACTCTCTGCTTCTGCCGGCAGTGCACACGCGCCCACGGGTTTCTCGCCGGTGTGGGGTAACATCAGTGGGAATTCTCTTTAACAGCGGCGGGACCAGGGAATCCTGCTGTTAGCAAACAACGCGCCACCTCCCGCTGACGGGAAACACGTGGCTGGGAGGCCGGAGAACCTCGCCTGCTATTCTCGGCGGCAGAATCACATTTCCGATTTTGAACAAACCTCACTGGCGGAGTGCTGTGGACCACATCGGGGAAGGTGGGAACCTAGTTTGAATGCATCAACATATCATTAGCGAGCCCTCACTCTGGGTATTGAGGCTTTACTGAATATTCAGCTGGTGCCAGCGTGGAGTCACCTCAGCGCCATTTACAACGATGCAAGGTAAGTGTGAACCTGGCGCCATCAACACCAAGGGGCATATCAGAGGTGAGTGCTCAAGCGGCCATTCATTCTTGGACAGTTCAACACCCAAAGGGCGCCAAGGAGAATGCAGGAGATGCCCAGGGCCGGGGCTGAGAGTCACTGTCACCAACAGAGGGGCAGGGCTGGGGAGTGTGGGTGGAAAGCTCAGAAGCCTTCCATTCCCTTCAAATCAGGTCGGCCCTTCATAGAGTCACACAGTGCAGAAGAGGCCCTTCGGCCCATCGAGTCTGCACTGACATGTGAGAAACACCTGACCTCCTACCTAATCCCATTTACCAGCCCTTGGCTCATAGCCCTGAATGCTATGATGTGCCAAGTGCTCATCCAGATACTGTTTTAAGGATGTGAGGCATCCCGCCTCCACCACCCTCCCAGATAGTGCATTCCATCCTCTGGGTAAAAAAGGTTTTGCTTCACATCCATCCTAAACCTCCTGCCCCTCACCTTGAACCCATGCCCCCTCGTGAGTGACCCTTCAACTAAGGGGAACAACTGCTCCCTATCCACCTTATCCATGCCCCTCATAATCTTATACACCTCAATCAGCTCCCCCCTCAAGCTTCTCTGCTCCAACGAAAACAACCCAAGCCTACCCAACCTCTCTTCATAACATAAGTGTTCCATCCCATTGGGTGTACAGGTACATAGGTCACTGAAAGTGGCAACGCAGGTGGAGAAGAGAGTTGAGAAGGCATACAGCATGCTTGCCTTCATTGGCCGGGGCATTGAGTTTAAAAATTGACAAGTCATGTTGCAGCTTTATAGAAACTTATTTAGGCCGCACTTGGAATATAGTGTTCAATTCACCACACTACCAGAAGGATGTGGAGGCTTTGGAGAGGGTACAGAAAAGATTTACCAGGATGCTGCCTGGTATGGAAGGCATTAGCTATGAGGCAAGGTTGGAGAAACTTGGTTTGTTCTCACTGGAACGACAGAGATTGAGGGGCGTCCTGATAGAAGTCTACAAGATTATGAGGGGCATGGACAGAGTGGATAGTCAGAAGCTTTTTCCCAGGGTGGAAGATTCAATTACCGGGGGGCACAGGTTTAAGGTGCGAGGGGCAAGGTTTAAAGGAAATGTCCAAGGACTCAGCTGAGTCTCATCAGGATGAATGTTATATCCATAGCGACTAACTGATGATTCTTTGAGGAGTCCAGCATGCCAGTGTAATATCCAGAGCTAGATCCAGCTGCATGGTATGGAGACAAAGCTTAACGCTACAGAACACCAAGCCCCAAGAATGTAGACATGACTTTCAGTTTGCGCCTCAATAGTACACAGCTCGCACTGCGGAGAGCCCCCAGGTAAGGTAGGATGGAGACAGCTGGCACCACTCACCCTGTTTAATATCATGTCTGGTATCATTTTTGAGGAGGTGCCCTTTCGGAATGGAGATCTTGTTGTCATGTATTCTCTCCATTGCACTTTAGTGCAATGCAAGGTGGGCACTTTGTCTCACGGCATCCGGAACTCACATTCCCCCACTTACACGAAAGAATCAATCAGCGTTCAACACTATCCATCCAGCGGGGCTGCAGAGGAGGCTGTGCGGGGATGTGGCTGCAGTGTCAGAGGCAGTGGGATGAGGGAGAGCAGAAAGTCACACAGTTAATGGGAAGCACTGGGCTGGAAGCCAGATACGTGGAGTGATGAGGGTCAGGGCTCTGTGACGATTCCTCAGCGTTCACTCTGGTGTTCTCATTCTTTCAGTGTGGGATTCAGGAGAATCATGGACCCTGTGGAGTGGGCCTTTCTACTGATCGGGATTGGCCAGCAGCAGAGACAATGACATGCTGCTGCCACCCAGGGCCAGTGGTCTGCAGCTGCTGAGGGAGCTGGACCACACGTGGAGGAGCAACACCGGAGACCGTGGCGGCCTAGAATCTTCCGGCGTTGATTGTTGTCCGAGCTGCAGTACCGGGGAAGAGTGCGTCTGTCCCAGGGCTGGTTGACCACCTCTGTCACACACTGCCCGAGCTGACACCCCATGGAACTGGAGGACACACAATGCCTGTGGCCCTTAAAATTACAGCCGCTCCGAACATTTATACTCGCGGTTCGCTAGCAGCAGAGGGGACATCTGCGGCATCTCCCCATCTGCCACTCACTAATACATTAGGGAGGTGACAGATGCCTTCAATGCCAGTGCTGGAATGCTTACCAACTTTTGGTCTAGTTGGACCATGGAGCGGCACAGGCTTGGAGGGCCGAAGGGCCTGTTTCCTGTGCTGTACTGTTCTTTGTTCTTTGTTGTTGTTCTTTGACCAGAACCTTGCCGAGGTGGCATCATGTCGACAGAGTTTGAATGATCAGTGATGGAGCATCGAGTGGTTGGGGAAGGGGGTGGGGATTGGAGGGGGGTGGAGAGGGGGAAGAGGGGGGCTAGCTGGCCAATTTACTAAAATCCATCCATTAAGCTGAGCTTCTCACCCTTTGTGAACTCTGTGACATCATCGGTGAGATGTATGCAAAATCAGGAAAACGATTAATCTGGAGAGAATCACATTTCCCGATTCTCTCCGGATTTTCCACCCCCGGATCACCAACGCAGGCTCAAAATCACCCTCATTGTCAACATTCCTCACATCTCAACAAAGGCAGCAAGGAACCTCTGCCCGATTGACGTTAAAATTGAACTTAAAGCAGTTACAAATAATGGATTTTGATTGTTTGAGCGCGAGAACTTTCTTTTCACTGAATTTACAGTTAAGTTCCTTGTTATTGGGCGTGGAGGTTTCGGGAAGAGATGATTGACTCATTGAGACATCATGACCAGGAGATGATGTGTGCCTGGTGATGAAGGAATGGAAAGATGTGCGGCAGGGATGAGAGGTTGCCAGGGTTGATGGAGATTCTGAGATGATGGAAGCGAAAATTCATAAAATCATAGAATCATTGAATCCCTACAGTGTAGAAGGAGGCCATTTGGCCCATCAAGTCTGCACTGACTGCAATCCCACCCAAGCCCTATTCCCATAACTCCATATATTTACCCTGCTAATCCCCCTGACACTAAGGGTCAATTTAGCATGACCAATCGACCGAACCCACACAACTTTGGACTGTGGGAGGAAACCGGAGCTCCCGGAGGAAACCCAGACAGACCCGGGGAGAACGTGCAGACTCCACACAGACAGTGACCCGAGGCCGGAATTGAACCCGGGTCCTTGGCGCTGTGAGGCAGCAGTGCTAACCACTGAGCCACGGTTGCTGAAAAGTCTTCCCGATGCCTGGCGTAAAATGGTGCCACAGGGGAGCACTGTTTAGAGATTAGGGCGATTGTCAGGTTGAGTGCGAGGAGTGCATCTCCCAGATCCACCCCCCACCACCCCCCCCCCCCCCGCCACCCCCCTCACCCCCCAGCCCCTGTCGAACGAAATGAAAGACGGTGAGTGGAATGCATTCCATTGCCCAGTGCTTGACTCACCTTCAAGAGCACAAAATTCACAATAATATATCATCAGCTGAGGGGTGCTGGAGCGAAGCAAAACAACTATTGGCGATTGGAAAATGATTTTGCTGCAGGGCTGAATTGAGAGTTCTAAAGTGAAGTCTGGGTGTTAACATGCTTCAGTGGGCATTACAGATCACTATTTCAACAAGCTCAGACATATCTATTTTTTGCACAACTTGACAGATGTGAAAATATCTAGCATTGTATTATTCCATAATGTGCAAAAATATTGCTGCTGCTGTTTTCGAAATGTAATAGGTAAAGTAACACATTAGTCACTTGTGTCGGTTCATCTTTGTAAAGTACAGGCCGTACCTGTAAGAATTAAATTGGAACTAATATTGACACCAAGAACTGAACAAGGAATAATATCCCTGATAATTTGCAATAAAGATCACCTCTTAAAACTCATTTAATACGGGAGAACCAATTCCTCGAGCGGCTTTCTGTTGCTATAGAAACCATCCCATTTACAATGCAGTTTCTATAGTAACTGCATCAACTCTAAAAGAACGAGGCTTTCAGGGGCCTTTGATTGTTTAAGAGTTGCTGTTTGTACCCACTCTGGTTAGACCCCATTAGGCTGGCGAGCGGTTGGGAAGGTCAGCGGAGGTCAGTGATAATGTGGGGTCGTAGCTTTTGTTTCTAGTCAGTCAATATTGCGAACAATATTCAGACAACCTGCCATTTATATCATGTAGAATTACAAACAAACTTACAGCTCAGAAACAGGCCATTCAGCCCAATATGTCTTTGCTGGACACAAGCTGCATTCCATCTTACCTCATCTCACCCTATCATCGTATCCTTCCATTCCTTTCACTTGGGATTTCTCTCATGTTTTTCCAAAGCTCAGGATATTTCAGAGTTTTACAGCCAGTCATGTACATTTGAAGTCTGGTCACTGTTCTGATGTTGGAACTTTTACTCAATGTCAATAAAGCAAAGGAGATAGTCATCGACTTCAGGAAGCCTAGTCTACATCAGCGGTGATGAAGTGGAAACGGTCGGGAGCTTCAAATTTTTCGGTGTCCAGGTCACCAACAACCTGTTCTGGTCCTTCAGGTTGACGCTATGCTAAGAAAGCCCACCAACGCCTCTACTTTCTCAGGAGGCTAAGGAAATTTGGCATGTCCACTATGACTCTCACCAACTTTTACAGATGCACCATAGAAAGCATTCTTTCTGGTTGTATCACAGCTTGGCATGGCTCCTGCTCTGCCCGAGACTGCAAGAAACTGCAAAGGGTTGTGAATGTAGTCCAATCCATCACGCAAACCAGCCTCCCGTCCATTGACTCTGTCTATACTCCCTATTGCCTCGGCAAAGCAGCCAGCATAATCAAGGACCCCACACACTCCAGACATTCTCTCTTCCACCTTCTTCCGTCGGGAAAAAGATGCAAAAGTCTGAGGTCACGTACCAACCGACTCAAGAACAGCTTCTTTTCTGCTGCCATCAGACTTTAGAATGGACCTACCTTGCACTAAGCTGGTCTTTCTCTATACCCCAGCTATGACTGCAACACTACATTCTGCACTCTCTCCTTTCCTTCTCCCCTATGCACTCTATGAGCGGTATGCTTGGTCTGTATAGCGCGCAAGAAACAATACTTTTCACTGTATCCCAATACATGTGACAATAATAAATCAAATTGAAACGTGGCAGCCAGTTTGTGCACAGCAAGCTCCCACACACAGCAACATGATCTTGACCTGGTATTGTGGGGCAGAAATCTCCAACCTCGCCCGCGGCTGGGATTCTCCGGTTCCGCTGCAGTGAATGGAGATCTGGCTGAGTGTCAAATTCTCCATTCTCGCTGGCAGCGGTAGCGGGGTTTGCATGACTGGAGAATTCTGGGCCCTGGTTTTATGATGTTGATATCCTTCTTAGTGCCAACATTGAGCACCAGAGTGAATGTGTGGAGAAATAACTTGGAAGGATGTGAACAAATTGATAATGGGCTCTTTGAGTTTTGACTCAGACAGCACGGTGGCACAGTGGTTAGCACTGCTGCCTCACAGCTCTAGGGACCCAGGTTCGATTCCTGCCTTGGGTGACTGTCTGTGTGGAGTCTGCACGTTCTCCCCGTGTCTGCACGCGTTTCCTCCGGGTGCTCCGGTTTCCACCCACATTCCAAAAATGTCCAGATTAGGTGGATTGGCCATGCTAAATTGCCCCTTTTTGTCAGGGAGATTAGCAGGGTAAGTATGTGGGGTTACGGGGATAGGGCCTGTGTGGGATTGTTGTTGGTGCAGGCTCAATGAGCCGAATAGCCTCCTTCTGCACTGTAGGGATTCTATGATTATGGAATAAATATCGGCAAAGACACCGGGGATAACTTCCCTTCTCTCCAAAATAACCATGGGAGCATTTGCATCCAGGTGACGGGATGGAGATGACATAGGTTTAACACCTCATCTGAAAGCTGACACCTCCAACAGTGCAGCACTCCCTCAGTCTCACACCGAGCACCGATTTTTGTACTGAAATCCTGCAGTGCGACTTAAACACACAACCTTCAAGGGAGAGAGTGCTAACAATGGACCCCAGTGGACAGTGTAGTTGATTGAGAGAGTGTTGGCTGGAAGGATGGAAAGCAACTATTTTGGGTCATTAATTGTGAAACTTATTGCTTATTCTCAGTGCAACAACAAGCTCATCTATAGGCACTTATCAAGTAAGTACCTATTCGATTATTTTAAAATGTCTGGCAACATTAGCCATGATGTGGAGATGCCGGTGTTGGACTGGGGTGGGCACAGTAAGAAGTCTCACAACATCAGGTTAATGTCCAACAGGTTTATTTGGAATCGCGAGCTTTCGGAGCGCTGTTTCTTCATCAGCTGATGAAGGAGCATCTAGGATGCTGGGCACTTGTCAGAACTAACCAATGAGTTCAGCCAGCAATACTGTTTGTGCCAGAAATGCCGCATCGTTGAATATATGTTTCAGGGTTCTCAGTTCCTGCTGAACTTATTGGAGTCGTCAACATGCCAGACCAAGACAACTCTGACCTTTAACGCTGGAATGATCAAGTGCAATCCTTGCCAAGTCTCCTCCTAATATTCTCAAGGTCGCTGCCACAGAAAAGAATATTTTTGAAGTTTCACTAGAAATGTCAACAGAGGAAATGTCACGAAAAGGCACCGATGTCACTATACAAAGCAACCAAAGCAAAATTATTCTCAGGACGTACGCGTCATTGGTATTTCTTGTCCTGAGAAGATGGAACTGAGCTGTCTTTGTGACGGCCACAATTTTCTTCGTGGTGGTTTGATGTTTGTGCGACCCGTCCAGAGGGTAGTTAAGAGTCAGCCATGTTGCTGCGAGATTGGAGTCAGCGACAGGTTAGACTGAGAAAATGGCAGCAGGTTTCCTGAACCAGTTGGGTTTTTCTCGACAATCTGACATTTTCATTGTTTTATTTACAGGTTTCAAGCTCTTTCTTCAATAATTTCCAAATATCATGGGGGTAAAATTGGAGAAAGGGTGTTGGCATTGCTACGCTTGACTAAACCCTCTCTTTCATTCCATTGCCGGAAACATGCAAACTTTGCGCTGCCTGTTTATTTACGTGATTGCAGCCTGTCCACCTGTGCAGGGGGTCCAAACTCATGAGGTCCCAGCTCAGAGTCGAGCCACCCAGTACCTCTTAAAGGAGAGATGCATTTTAACTCAAGTAGAAGTCCTTCACAAAATTAGTTTGACCTGGGGAAGACGCAGACTGATGCAATACGGCTTCCAAGATCCTCTGACAAGGCACTGGAGGCCTTGGAGTGGGTAATGGACTGGAAAAGAGAGGGCAGGGTGGTGCAGGAGATCCCCAAGACAGACACAGGTAGTGGGAACAGATAGATTTTGCAGCCAATGTTTTAAGAGTTGCCCTGAAGACCTGGATTCAATGCAGTAAGAAGTTCAACGATGAGTTACCCCTGCAGTGGGATGCCCACAACCGATGAACAAAAAATAAAACTGTCAAAGTCAGCAAGTCGTCGATGGAGACGGGAGAGGTGCCGGAGGATTGGAGGATTGCGGATGTGGTTCCTATTTTCAAGAAGGGGAATAGGGATAGCCCAGGTAATTACCGACCGGTGAGTCTAACCTCAGTAAACTGATGGAGAAGATCCTGAGGGACAGGATATATGAGCATTTAGAGAGGTTTAGTATGCTCAAGAATACTCAGCATGGCTTTGTCAAGGGCAGATCATGCCTTACGAGCCTGGTGGAGTTCTTCGAAAATGTGACTAAACACATTGACGAAGGGAAGGCGGTAGATGTGGTTTATATGGATTTTAGCAAGACGTTCGATAAGGTCCCCCATGCAAGGCTTCTAGAAAAAGTGAGAGGGCATGGGATCCAAGGGGCTGCTGCCCGGTGGATCCAGAACTGGCTTGCCCAAAGGAGGCAGAGAGTGGGTATAGATGGGTCTTTTTCTAAATGGAGGTCGGTCACCAGTGGTGTGCCCCAGGGATCTGTTCTGGGACCCTTGCTGTTTGTCATTTTCATAAATGACCTGGATGAGGAAGCGGAGGGATGGGTTGGTAAGTTTGCTGATGACACGAAGGTTGGTGAGGTTGTGGATAGTCTGGAGGGATGTCAGAAGTTACAGAGGGACATAGATAGGATGCAAGACTGGGCGGACAAGTGGCAGATGGACTTCAACCCAGATAAATGCGTCGTGGTCCATTTTGGTAGGTCAAATGGGATGAAGGAGTACAATATAAAGGGAAAGACTCTTAGTACTGTAGAGGATCAGAAGGACCTTGGGATCCGGGTCCATAGGACTCTAAAATCGGCCCCACAGGCGGAGGAGGTGGTTAAGAAGGCGTATGGTGTGCTGGCCTTTATCAATCGAGGGATTGAGTTTAGGAGTCCGGGGTTAATGATGCAGCTATATAAGACCCTCGTCAGACCCCACTTGGAGTACTGTGCTCAGTTCTGGTCGCCTCACTATAGGAAGGATGTGGAAAAGATTGAAAGGGTGCAGAGGAGATTTACAAGGATGTTGCCTGGATTGAGTGGCATGCCTTATGAGGATAGGCTGAGGGAGCTCGGTCTTTTCTCCTTGGAGAGACGAAGAATGAGAGGAGACCTAATAGAGGTGTATAAGACGTTGAGAGGCATAGATCGGGTGGACTCTCAGAGGCTTTTTCTCAGGGTGGAAATGTCTGCTACGAGAGGACACAGGTTTAAGGTGCTGGGGGGTAGGTACAGGGGAGATGTTAGGGGTAAGTTTTTCACACAGAGGGTGGTGGGCGAGTGGAATTGGCTGCCGTCAGTGGTGGTGGAGGCGAACTCAATAGGGTCTTTTAAGAGACTCCTGGATGAGTACATGAAGCGTAATAGGATGGAAGGTTATAGGTAGGTTTAGAGGTAGGGATGTGTTCGGCACAACTTGTGGGCCGAAGGGCCTGTTTGTGCTGTAGTTTTTCTATGTTTCTATGTTTCTAAGTCGAATACCATGTCCCACAAACTGCTCAATTCAGCACCCTCTCACTCACCTACCAACAGGCCGGATTCAACAGGACTCATTTCTAGGATTTTGAGCCTCACATCAGCCTCACGCATTGCTGCAGACCTCACACTGACAGAACCAGGACCTGGAGTCAACAATTCAGCCCCTCAAGCCTGCTCCACCATTCAATGCAATCATGGCCAATCACCTGCCTAAACCCCATCTTCCCACTTGCTCTCCATGTCACCTCGATATCCTGAGACCTGTCCATTACAGTCTTGAAACTACTCACTGATGGGGCACGTATAAACCGCTGGGACAGAGAAACCCAAAGATTCACCAGCCTCTGGGTAAAGAAACTCCTCCTTGTCTTAGTCCAAAGTGATCATCCCCTTATCCTGAGACTGTGACCCAGGTTCTCAACTCTCCGACACCTCTCACTGTCTATCTTAACAAAACCCCTTCGGAATCTCATATGTTCCAATATGATCATCTCTCAGCCTCCTAAACTGCGGAGCATCTGCCCAATTAACTCAGCCAGTCACAGCTTGTAGACAATCAACACGACAGGCATATTTTTCAAACAGATTGCAGAACACTCACTAACACCATCGCCTCTCCCTGGGAAGGGAAAGTGACACACGACTGCAGGCAGTAGCATCTAACTGGCAGGGGACAGGAGCCCTCATATATCTTTCATACAGTGGTGGAGATGGTGCTGAAATCATTAAGGTAGCAATGCCAGAGGCCATGTCCTGAAGAGGCAGCGCCGAAACCATTCACATTGACAGTATCTTCATTCCTGATCTTCGTTCGCACATCCCACTTCTTTCTCATCCATCACTCTGTTTTTAACCAAAAGGTTGTAGCTACCTCTTGTGTTCCACCATATTCCCTTACCCCATCTATATGTGTTTAATCAAGTATTTATTCATCCCTTTGACTGGTATGTAGAACGTTGGGTAGTTGTTCGAACCTCACCACAACCCTATCTTGTGAATTCTCGAGCCGTTCACGCCCCACTGCCGCTGACACTGAGGATGGAGAATTTAGCGTTCAGCCGAGTCTCCATTTACTGCAGCGGGACCAGAGAACAGCTGGAGAATCCGGCCACCCTACAGGAGCGTTGCACGCTGACCGTGCCATGCAGGAGAAGAGGAAGAGGAAGAGGAAGCACTGACGCTGATAAAGAAGAAACGCCATCACTTGATCTGACGCTCAGACAATGACCGCACATCATTTAGCGGGTAGCTCAGAGGGGGATTTGCAGTGAGGCACCAGGCATGAGTGATCTGCAGTCAGGGTAGAGGAAAGGACAAAGCAAGTCCCACCTAGAGCTCAGAATGCTTGCACACAAGTTCCACTGCAGAGCACTCAGGAGGTGCAGAGGAGATTCACCAGGATGCTTCCTGGGATGGAACATTTAAGTTATGAAGTGAGGTTGGATAGGCTTGGGTTGTTTTCCGTTGGAGCAGAGAAGACTGAGGGGTGAGCTGATCGAGGTGTACAAGATTATGAGGGGCTTGGACAGAGATGATAGGGAGCAGCTGTTCCCCTTAGTTGAAGGGTCAGTCACGAGGGGACATAGGTTCAAGGTGAAGGGCAGGAGGTTTAGTGGGGGGATGTGAGGAAAAATCTTTTTACCCAGTGGGAGGTGATGGTCTGGAATGCGCTGCCTGGGAGGGTGGTGGAGGTGGGCTGCCTCACATTCTTTAAAAAGTATCTGGATGAGCACTTGGCGCGTCATGACATTCAGGGCTATGGGCCAAGTGCTGGTAAATGAGATTAGATGGGAGTTCAGGTGTTGCTCAGGTGTCGGTGCGGATTCGATGGGCGGAAGGGCCTCTTCTGCACTGTGTGATTCTATGATTCTATCCTATGACTCAGATGGGCAGTTAAATAGGCTGGTATACAACAAAAGGCTGGTGGGTATACACAAACAAATACTTGGTGTACTGGCTGGCCTGACAGACAGTACATTGTCCTAAAGCAGAGAGTAACTCCTGGTGACTTTGGAAGGAGCGTGGAGTCCATCCTTGCAGCAAGGCAGTGGTGGCCACCACCAGCAGCAGACTTGTGGATCCAACCGAGATGCAGCTGACGGTGCGATGTCTCAACTTCCATGAAAGCTTGAAGCAGCAGCGAGCTGATGCCTGAGTGATGCTGTGGAAGCTCAGGCTGAGATCACTGCGGGCCCCGACTGCTGTCTTCACTGTGGTGGGTGAGTGTTGAAAGGAGCCTGCCGACGGTCCGTACTCCAGCAGATTTCTGGGATTTCTGCGGTTCTGCCTTGCAGAAGTGGTCGTGGCTCCACATTGAGAACAAATCTGCTAACTTCTCCGAGACAGGACAGCGTGTGTGTTCCACCAGCCCTGCCACTCTGCCAGCACCCTTTTGCCTGTCAGCAAGTCAACCCAGCCTGTTACCACCCCTGCCAGGGGGTACAGATTGAAGCTGGGCACCCTGCAAGGCCATCTGTCACTGGGCACTGCCTGGGAACATTAGCCATGATGTGGAGATGCCGGTGTTGGACTGGGGTGGGCACAGTAAGAAGTCTCACAACATCAGGTTAATGTCCAACAGGTTTATTTGGAATCGCGAGCTTTCGGAGCGCTGTTTCTTCATCAGCTGATGAAGGAGCAGCACTCTGAAAGCTTGTGGTTCCAAATAAACCTGTTGGACTTTAACCTGGCGTTGTGAGAATTCTTACTGGGAACATTAGAATCATAGAAGCCCCACACTATAGAAGGAGGCCATTTGGCCCATTGAGTCTGCACCGACAATAATCCCACCGCAGGCCCTAACCCCACAACTCCACACATTTACCGCGCTAATCCACACATCCCGGGACACTAAGGGGCAATCTAGCATGGCCAATCAACCTCACTCGCACATTTTTGGACTGTGGGACAAAATCGGAGCACCCGGAGGAAACCCATGCAGACACGAGGAGAATGTGCAAACTCCACACAGACAGTGACCCAAGCCAGGAATCGAACCCAGGTCCCTGGAGCTATGAGGCAGCAGTGGTAACCACTGTGCCACCATGCCGCCCTGGACAGGCAAAAGCATCTTTAATACAAGAAATGCACTAAGGGAATGTACAATGTGTGAAGAGTTGCACGAAACATTGAATGGTTTCATAGAATCATAGAAGCGTGAAAGTAATCATAGAAACCCTACAGTGCAGAAGGAGGCCATTCGGCCCATCGAGTCTGCACCGACCACAATCCCACCCAGGCCCTATCCCCACATATTTACCCGCTGATCCCTCTAACCTACGCATCTCAGGACTCTAAGGGGCAATTTTTAACCTGGCCAATCAACCTAACCTGCACATCTTTGGACTGTGGGAGGAAACCGGAGCACCCGGAGGAAACCCATGCAGACACGAGGAGAATGTGCAAACTCCACACAGACAGTGACCCGAGCCGGGAATCGAACCCGGGAGCTGTGAAGCAGCAGTGCTAACCACTGTGCTACCGTGCTGCCTTGATTGGTGTAGTTTGCTGACACCACAACACAAGAACATGAGAAATAGAAGCAGGATTACCAGCCCTTCCAGCCGGCCCCACCATTCAATACCATCATGGCTGATCTATGCCGGCCTCAATTCCTCTTCTGTGTCATTTCCCCATAGCCATCTATTCCACAATCTAACACAGTTGGATAAGCTGACCTTGGACAACCTGGCTTGAGTGTGAAGCTGCCTCACAACTTCCCCTTCCTCAGCTCCCTATCATCACCTCATGGAGGGGATGTGCCCGCAGGCTGAGGAGGCCATGCAGGATACAGTAGACCATGTTCTACAACAAATATACATCCCTCAAGACACAAAAACTCAACAAGGTGAATTAACTGAGACTTCATAGAAATCATAGAAAGCCTACAGTGCAGAAAGAGGCCATTTGGCCCATCAAGTCTGCACTGACCACAATCCCACCCAGGCCCTACCCCCATATCCCTACATATTTACCCGCTAATCCCTCTAACCTACACATTTCAGGACACTAAGGAGCAATTTTAGTATGGCCAATCAACCTAACCCGCACATCTTTAGACTGTGGGAGGAAACCGGAGCATCCGGAGGAAACCCACGCAGACACGAGGAGAATGTGCAAACTCCACACAGACAGTGACCCAAGCCAGGAATCAAACCCAGGTCCCTGGAGCTATGAGGCAACAGTCTTAGACTTAGAAAATAAGCAGAGACGTAGAAAATAAGTTAAGGATTGTATTGGATCAAAGGAAGTGGCTTGTACGGTTGGCAATAAAATAGTAAGGCTGAGGATTGGGAGCAATTTAGAATCAAGCAAAGGAGAACAAAGAAACTGATGGAGAAAGGGAAAAAGAGAATGTGAATACAAAGTGGTGTGAAACATGAAGAAGGTCCTTTAGGTCAGCAAAATTAACAAGGACCCAGTGTGGGTCCATTACAGATAGAGGCAGGAAAATCCATAAAGGAGAATGGGAAAATCACAGCAAAATTAAACAATCAATTTGTCTGTCTTCACAGACCAAGATACTGAAAATCTCCCAGAGATACGAGGGAACCAAGGGACTTGTGAAAATGAGGAACTGAAAATAAATAGTTTTAATAAATATCCCAGAGAGCTGATGGAGGTTGCTGTAGAAATAATAAATGGCATTTATCTTTCCAAATTGTATAGAATCTCAAGTGGTTCTAGAAAGGAGCAAGTGTGACCCCCACAATTGAAGACGTGCGGGGGAGGAGGGAGAAAATGGAGAACTATAGAACTGTCAGTTTGACACCAGTTGCAGAGAAAAAGTTAGAATCTACTATAAAGGATAAGAATGACACAATTGGATTTATGAAAGGGACATCATGTTTGATAAAGCTGTTGGAGGTTTTTGAGGATATTACCTGTAGTGTAGACAAAGGAGAACCTGTGGATGTGGTGTACTTGGATTTTCAGAAGGGTTTTCGATAAGATCCCATGTAGGAGCTAAGTAAGCAAAATTAGAACTCATGGGATTGGGGGTAATCTACTGGCCTGGATTGAGAATTGGTTAACAGACAGAAAACAGAGAATGGTAATAAATGGATCATTCTCAGGACGGCAGGCTGTTCACAATGGGGTATGGCGAGGATCAGTGCTGGCGCCACAGCTGTTCACAATCTATGTAAAACGATTTGGATGTGGGGACCAAATGTAATATTTTCTCTATATCAAGAACATCCTGCCTCAGATAAGGACACCAAAGCTGCACATAGTTAGGAGGGAAAATGACCTTTTGGCCTTCATTGCAAGAAAATTTGGGGTACAGGAGTAAAGATGTCTTGCTGTATTGTGTACAGTTCTGGGCTCCTTCTCTAAGGAAGGATACATACTTGCCATAGCGGGAGTGCAATGAAGGTTCACTTGATGATTCCTGGGATGGTGAGATTGTCCTATGAGGCGAGATTGAGGAAACTTGGCTTGTATTCTATAGAGTTTTGAAGAATAAGAGGTGATCTCACTGAAACTTAAAAATTCTTACAGGAAATGACAAGGTGGATGTGGATAGGATGTTCCCCCTGGCTGGTGATAAGCGACGGCAGATTTAAAACAGAAATGAGGAGAAGTTACTTCTCTCAAAGGGTCATGAGTCTGTGGAATTCACAACCTCAGGCTGCAGTGGGTCCTGGGATTCTGAGTAAATTTAAGAAAGAGATGGACAGGTTTTTAATTAGGAGCAGGTTTGAAGGGCGATGGTGAACGGGCAGGAAAGTGGAGTTGAGGCCAAGATGAGATCAGCCATGATTATACTGAATGGCGGAACAGGCTCAAGGGGCTGAATGGCCTATTCATGCTCTGAGTTCTTACGATTCCTTTCATTTGAACTCAGATTCTCTGGGTTTCCCGTGTGTTAATCCTCCATGGTACGGAATTAATTAAATCTTAATATCGCTTGTGACATTCTATACAACCTCAGGAAATTTCCAATTACTGCAGAATTGTAAGAGTTAATACAACCTGAAGAGAACACACACAATTTTAAACAGCGAGGAATCACTTCCATGACTAATGGACCTCAGCATCACAATGACAGATTGTCTGGCCTACAGGCACAGTGTGGATATGTATTAATGCTGGTGATCCACAAGCTGTTAGTCAGGGAACAGCTGTCTCCAAGTTCCAGTACTAGGCATCATTGGAAAATGCCAACAGGCCTGGACTTAATGTGATCCTTTCCATGCTACTTACTCTCAATACTTTTTTTTAAACTTTTAATTATTTCCCTGTGCCAATTATTATCTAGGGACTGAAGCTGGAGATGTTGAACCAAGATCACAATAAAATATGAATATATTTATATATGCATGCTGCTCTCCTTGTTCAATCCTCAATATTGAAATCAGTATCCCCTCCCTCCATCTCTGACTCCAGTTCAACCTCTCCTCAGACTTCAACATTGGAGATTGACTTTCTTCCTTTAATCTGCCCTTCCTCCATTAGTAAGAAGTCTCACAATACCAGGTTAAAGTTCAACAGGATTATTTGGAATCATGAGTTTTCGTTGCGCTGTTCCTTCATCAGGACCTGAGGAAAGCCCATCCTTCCAAATAAACCAGTTGGACTTTAACTTGGTGTTGTGAGACTTCTTATCGTGCCCACTCTAGGCCAACGCCGGCATTTCCACTTCATGGCTTCCTCCATTAAGTTGTAGGCTTTAAAAACACAAAATTATATTTTACCTGATCACTTACATACACTTTACCTCACATTCTCTCTGCATAATTACTGCGGTATCCTAAGCTATAACTCCATTCTTCAATGCATACACAAGTAAACCCCAGTGTTAATGGATCGCTTTTTCTAAATTCTGGGTCGTATTTATTCGCTGGAATTTTGAAGAATGAGGGGGGATCTCACAGAAAGCTATAAAATTCTAACAGGACCAGACAGGGTAGATGCAGGAAGGATGTTCCCGATGGTGGGGATGTCCAGGACCAGTGGTCACAGTCTGAGGATACAGGGTAGACCATTTAGGACTGAGATGAGGGGAAGTTTCTTCACCCAGAGAGTGTTGAGTCTGTGGAATTCGCTACCACTGAAAGCAGTTGAGGCCAAAACATTGAATGTTTTCAAGAAGGAGTTAGATATAGCTCTTGGGCCGAAGGGAATCAAAGGATATGGAGGGAAAGGTGAGATCAGGCTATTGAGTTGGATGATCAGCCATGATCATAATGAATGGTGCAGCAGGTTCAAGGGGCTGAGTGGCCTTCTCCTATGTTTCTTTGCCACATCAATGAGGAACATACGTCCGGTGATGGAGAGGGCCCTCTTTGTGCTAGGCTGCAACTAAGGTCATCATACCAAAACTGCAAAACTGCATCAATTCATTTTATGGCATGGAATAGAATATTTATCTTTCCAGACACAGGTTTCTCTGTTTCCCTATTCATGGTGATAGTCTCTGCAAATCCCAGGGAGATGAGGCATCTTACCCTTTCAGAATTTCTTGCCTTTACTCCTGACATAACTATAAAATTTTATAGCATACAATGAGACCGTTTGGCCCATCATGTCCATGCTGGTCATCAGACTTCTCTTGTATGGTTCATTTATTACACAATTTTTCTTCTCATTTTAACTGCCTCAGGACCTTTGCTCTCACTGATTTCATATTTTCTATAAACACTAAAGGAATGTATTTTTAAGTAGTCTTGCCTATTTCTGCTTATCCTTCAATAATTATCTTCTTTTTTTCTCTCAGGACTCCCTCATGATATTGAGTAACTCCTTTTTTTTATTGATATATTTTGCCGTTCCTTTTACGATTTTCTGAAAAGATTCTGTCAGAAAATTCAGATGTTGTCCTTCTCGCCTTTAAATCTAATGTCAGTACCCATCTCTTCAAAAAAACAACCCTTGGTTTGACTCGACTGTCCTTGCAAGCTACCACCCCATCTCAGGTTACAGAGAGACACATTCACGTGGGAATGGGGCCTCCTCGGATATCATGAAGCTCTTTTAACACAAATTAGCAAATCCTCTTAGATTGGACTGATCAGGATTTTATCATATCTAATCTTAGCCAGAGAATCACTTGCAATGGCTTTGTTTCCTGTTCTTAGACCGTGACCTGTGATGTTCCCCAAGCGCTGAATCTTATGGGGCAATCAGAGGTCACAGGTATAGGTTGAGAGACGGTAGATTTAAAACTGGGATGAGGAGGAGCTACTTCTCGCAAAGGGTGATGAATTTGTGAAACTCGCTGCCCCATAGTGCGGTGAATCTGATTCGTTGAATGGTTTCATGAAGGAGACAGATATATTTCGAATAAAGAAATAAGGGGATATGGGAACAGGTAGGGAGGTGGATTTGAGACCAGGGAGAGATCAGCCATGATCTGACTGAATGGCGGAGCAGGCTCAAAGGGCTGAACTTGCCGACTTCTGCTCCTAATTCCTATGTTCCTATTACTTTCTTGAAGGGGTAACCAAGAAGGTAGATGAGGGCAGTGCAGTTGATGTTGACTACATGGAATTCAGCAAGGCCTTTGACAAGGTGCCACATGGTAGGTTGTTGTATCAGATTAAATCTCACGGGATCCAGGGTGAGGTATCTAAATGGATACAAAATTGACTCCTTGACAGAAACCAGAGGGTGGTTGTAGAGGGTTGTTTTTCAAACTGGAGGTCTGTGACGAGCGGTGTGCCACAGGGATCAGTGCTGGGTCCACTGTTATTTGTCATTTATATTAATGATTTGGATGAGAATATAGTAGGCATTGTTAGTAAGTTTGCAGATGACACCAAGATTGGCGGCATAGTGGACAGTGAAGAAGGTTATCTCCGATTGCAACAGGATATTGATCGATTGGGCCAGTGGGCTGACGAATGGCAGATGGAGTTTAATTTAGATAAATGTGAGGTGAAGCATTTTGGTAGATTGAACCAGGGCAGGACTTACTCAGTTCATGGTAGGGCATTGGGAAGAGTTACAGAACAAAGAGATCTAGGGGTACCTGTTCATAGCTCCTTGAAAGTGGAGTCACAGGTGGTCAGAGTGGTGAAAAAGGCATTCAGCATGCTTGTTTTCATTGGTCAGAATACTGAATACAGGAATTGGGATGTATTGTTGAAGTTGTACAAGACATTGGTAAGGCCACACTTGGAATACTGTGTACAGTTCTGGTCACCCTTTAATAGAAAGGATATTATTAAACTGGAAAGAGTGCAGAAAAGATTTACTAGGATGCTACCGGGACTTGATGGTTTGAGTTATAAGGAGAGGCTGGATAGACTGAGACTTTTTTCTCTGGCGCGTAGAAGGATGAGGGGTGATCTTATAGATGTCTATAAAAGAATGAGGGGCATAGATCAACTAAATCTTTTCCCAAAGGTAGGGGAGTCCAAAACTAGAGGGCATAGGTTTAAGGTGAGAGGGGAGAGATACAAAAGTGTCCAGAGGGGCAATTTTTTCACACAGAGGATGGTGAGTTTCTGGAATAAGCTGCCAGAAGTGGTAATAGAGGCGGGTACAATTTTGTTTTTTAAAAAGCATTTAGATAGTTACATGGGTGTGATGGGTATAGAGAGATATGGGCCAACTGCAGACAATTGGGATTAGTTTAGGGGTTTAAAAAAAAGGGCGGCATGGACAAGAAGGGCCTGTTTCCATGCTGTAAACCTCTATGACTCTATCGATTAGCAGACTGTTTGTCCCATTTCTAGTTCTGGATGAGCAGACATTTCCTCCAGTTAACTATTGGACAGACTGAAGCCACTGATTTCAGTCCCTGCCCCAATGTCCATTCCATAGCTAATGACTCCTTCCCTCTCCGTAGCAACAGTCTTATATTAAGGCCGGAATTCTCTGGCTGCTCATGCCCCGCTGCTGCTGCCAGCGAGAACAGGGAATTTGGCATTCAGATTGAGTGGAATAAACCTTCAATACAGCCGTCACTCGCCACCACATTGCACATTAAGAAGCCTCATAACACCAGGCTTCTTACTGTGCCCACCCCAATCCAACGCCGCCATCTCCACACTGTGGCCACCATATTGTAGAGCTGTATCTTTCAATAATTTCTAGTTAATCAAGTTTCACCAAAATTGGCCAACTTATACAGAACAGGAATCCATAGAATCCCTACAGTGCAGAAGGAGGCCATTTGGCCCATCGAGTCAGCACCGACTCTCCGAAAGAGCATCCCACCCAGGCCCACCCCCATAACCCAACATCCACGTAACTTACACATCATGGGACACGCAGGGGCAATTTAGCATGGCCAATCCACCTAAACTGCAAGTCTTTCAGACTGTGGGAGGAAACTGGAGCACCCGGAGGAAAACCACGCAGACACGGGGAGAACATGCAGACTCTACACAGAGAGTGACCCAAACCAGGAATCGAACACAGGTCCTTGGTGCTGTGAGGCAGCAGTGCTAACCACTGTACCACCGTGCCGCCCTGGGATCTTTACCTATGAAACAATCAGAGTTTTGGGGGGGCCATTGTTGACTCTGTGCCACCCTTTTCTCTGACTGATGAATGTCAGAGGCTCAAACTGCCCCCGTTGAAGCTTTGAGTTGACCCATCAATACAGTACTGCTAAAGTTAAAGTTTATTTATCAGTCACAAGTAAGACTTACCTTGACACTGCAATGAAGTTACTGTGAAAATCCCCTAGTCGCCACACACTGGCGCCTGTTCGGGTACACTGAGGGAGAATTTAGCATGGCCAATGCACCCAACCAGCACGTCTTTCAGACTGTGGGAGGAAACTGGAGCACGCAGACATGGGGAGAACGTGCAAACTCCACATAGACAGTGACCCAAGCTGGGAATTGAATCCGGGCCCCCGGCGCTGTGAGGCAGCAGTGCTCACCACTGTGCCACCGTGTGTTCTGGTTAATTTTAGTCTCTTGAGCGTATTAGTAAAACAGACAATCTGGCCATTTAGCTTCCTATTGTTTCCTGTACTGAGCATGTTGGCTGCTGCACTTCAGAAAGTAGATCACTGGCTGTGAAGGAGGTTGTGAAAGTGGTTATATAAAAGCAAGTTTATTTCCTCTTTGTTTCTGGAGGAGTTGGGAGTTGGACGTGCAATGCTAGTTTATGCTTGGTAGATTCAAAGGCTAAAATGAATTAAATTCCTTTTGGGAACAATGATTTTTTTTTAAACAACAAATCTGCTTCTAACATAAATTCCTTTAATTAGAATTTAACCTTTCCACTGTTGCCTTAGATGTAGATAAAATTGGCAAGTAGATGTAAAATATTCTCGACAGGGAACCCTGTCCACCCTCAGGGTATTGAGTGCTCGGGATGAAACTGGCTAATTGGGGCATTATTATCCAGATAAACTCAGCCACTTTATCAGATTGTCCCCATTAAAGAGAAGCAAATCGATACTGATTTAATGATTTGGCAGAGAATTGATCCTCAGTGAGAATCTTCCCTTTAAAGGCAAGTTGCTGTGATCTGGCTCTGCCTCAAGATTCCTGTCACAGAAACATTGCAAGATGTCATTTTCCCTGTGTATCTCTCATCGCAAAAAGAGCACTAGAGTTGCAAATGTAGAAAAGCTTTCAGAATGTTCATTATGGGGGAAAAGCATTTGTTTCATAAACATCTTGTTTGTGTGGTTTCTCTTTCTTTCATGTCAACTCACAGACTAACATAATTGGCTGAAAATAAAATAAGTATGTCAGAATTCTCACTTCTGACCCTGTCCCTTGTGTACAGAGTGGAGCATGGAGAAATTCGGCATGTCAGCTACGATTCTCACCAACTTTTACAGATGCACCATAGAATGCATTCTTTCTGGTTGTATCACAGCTTGGTATGACTCCTGCTCTGCCCAAGACCGCAAGGGACTACAAAAGGTCGTGAATGTAGCCCAATCCATCATGCAAACCAGCCTCCCATCCATTGACTCTGTCTACACTTCCCACTGCCTCAGCAAAGCAGCCAGCATAATTAAGGACCCCACACACCCCGGACATTCTCTCTTCCACCTTCTTCCTTCAGGAAAAGGATACAAAAGTCTGAGGTCACGTACCAACCGACTCAAGAACAGTTTCTTCCCTGCTGCTGTTTGACTTTTGAATGTACTTACCTTGCATTAAGTTGATCTTTCTCTACACCCTAGCTATAACTTTAACACTGCATTCTGCACTCTCTCCTTTCCTTCTCTATGAACGGTATGCTTTGTCTGTATAGCGTGGAAGAAACAATACTTTTCACTGTATGTCAATACATGTGACAATAATAAATCAAACCAAATCATCCATCAAGGACAGGCTCAGTTGTGTATATTCCTGCCTGCTTTAGTTGGATAGGCACCAGAATTCATGATCATGTCTCAGATATTTGGTTAAGATACTGGAGGGTGGTCTGTCCCTGGAAAAACATCAACTGCAATTTACAGATTACTTTTAATGCAGCAAGTGTCATCACAAGATGCTTGATGGCCTTACATCTGGGAAACTGAGAACCAAGCCTGTTCAGATTGGGGATTTTTCAGTATTTGGGTCCTAGTTGGAGAGATTGGTGTGGTGAGGGGGTTGGGGGTGGTGGCGGTGGGCGTGGCGCGAGAATTGAATGTCCTATAATGTTTGCATGACATTTTTCACTTTATCAGGTTCTGGCCGAATACTGGTTAATTGTGTATTCCGCCATTAATTCTTTATCCAGAGTGGTTAGCACTGCTGCCTCACAGTACCAGGGACCTGGGTTCAATTGGGTGAGTGTCTGTGTGGAGTTTACACGTTCTCCTCCACGTGACTGCGTGGGTTTCCTCCAGGTGCTCCAGTTTATGCTAAAAGTTATATTCTAACTGTGTTCTTAAATAAAGTTTGTTTTGATAAAAGCTTCCGAGTCGGTGACTTGAATCATGCCTGGAGCGAAACACTTTATGTTCACCCGAATGCCAAAATCAAAAGGAAAAGTTAGGGTCTCAGCTAACTTCATAATATACCTTGTAGTTTCTGACCTGACACCTGACAGGATGCTTAAAGGGTCAAATGAGTTATTTAGCTCGTATTTCCTATGTCCTTATTTATTTTTTGATTTGATATATTATTGTGAAATGTATTGGGATACATTGAAAAGTATTGTTTCCTGCACGCTATACAAAGCATACTGTTCATAGAGCAGACGGGGGAGAGGGAAGGAAAGGAGAGGGTGCAGAATGTAGTGTTACAGTCAGAGCTAAGGTGCAGAGAAAGGTCAGCTTAATATAAGGTAGGTTCATTTGTCCAGGCTCAATTATGTTTCCCACCCTGCCGGGAGAGGTTCCCACCAGCGGGGATTAAAGCTTGCCCCATCAATGGGCACCAGACGTGATGGCCTCACTGGGGGTGCCGAGGCCATTGAGGCCCCCCCCAGGAGGTGGGGGAGGGTGTGCACCTTGGGCAGTGCCAACCTGGCACGACATGCTTGGCACACTGGCACTGCCCACTGGGCACCCGGGCACAACCCCACCAGGCACCGCCAAGTGGGTGAGGCCTGAGGGAGCAGGGCCGATCGATGGTGATGGTGGTGGGGAGGAACTGCGATCATTCTGCACAGCGATTGATGGGGGAGGGAGGGAGGGAGGGGGGGGGGGGACAATCGAGGATGACCAGGTGGGGAGAGGGGGGGAATAAATCGGGCTGGCCATAGGGAGGGAGACAATTGGGGCTGGCCATTGGAGTGGGGGGCGGCGGGGGGGTGTCGGGATCGGCCATCAGGGGGGGAGAGTGTCAGGGAAGCTATAGGGAGGCCTCTGATTGGGAGGCTGGCAATGGGGGTGGTGGAGGGTGGGGGGGTGGCGGTGGGTGGTGATGGTGGAGCCCATGCGCCGATCTCCCTACTGGGAGACCAGCACATGTGCAGTGGCCTGCTTAGATTGCTGATGCCAGCATCTCGGACGGGATTAGCCCCGGCTCCCAACCCCCCTCCCCCACCCCCAATACTGGCGTGACTCTGAAGCACAGAATGCCGGAAATTCAACTGACTAAGTCCACCCTAAGAGGCAAGGTGTATGGTGGAGAGAGACAGTGACACAACATACACAAAACAATACACAGCACCCACAAGATTATTTATTTGTATTCATTGGATGTGGGCATCACTGGCTGGGCCAGCATTTATTGTCCATCCCTAATTGCCCCTCAACATAATGGTTTACTTGGCTATTTCAAAGGACAGTTAAGAGTCAACCACATTGTTGTGTCTGAAGTCACATGTATCATAGAATCGCTACAGTGCAGGACGAGGCCATTCAGCCCATCAAGTCTGCACTGATTCTCTGACAGTATATCGCACCCAGACCCTTTCCACTGCCCTATCCCCATAACCCTACACATTCACCATGTCTCATCCATCTAATCTACAGATCCTGGGACACTAAGGGACAATTTAGCATGGCCAATCCACTTAACCTGCACATCTTTGGACTGTGGGAGGAAACCGGAGCACCCGGAGGGAACCCACGCAGACACCGGGAGAACGTGCAAACTCCACAGACAGTCACACAAGGCCGGAATCGAACCCGGGTCCTGGCGCGGTGAGGCAGCAGTGCTAACCACTGTGTCACACCAAAGGCCAGACCAGGGGGGACGGCAGATTTCCTTCCCAAAAGAACATTAGTGAACCAGATGGGTTTTAACCAAAATCGACAATGGTTTCATGGTCATCATTAGACTTCTAATTCCAGAATTTTATTGATTTCATCTTCTGCAGTGGTGGGATTCGAACCAGTGTTCCCAGACCATCATCCCCCTGGGTTTCTGCAATGCTAATCCAGTGACAATCCAGAGGGGCTCACAGTTAAATATTGTCTAATACTGAGATTTCTTTTTCTATTGCAAAGAAAACTCAATTTAACTAGAAATAAATGCAAAATTCATAAGAAATGCATAGGGAGGGAAAGCAGGATGCACTGATTAAATTTAATTCCCAATTTAATGTTTTCAAAGTGCTGATGGTGAAATTTTAAAGTCAATTTTAGTGTATAACTCTGGCTGTTTTCATTTTATTGAGTGCAATTAGCCAACCATCATGAACCACCGTGAAGTGAGATTTGAAGCAATGATCTGTCCTTGATTTCGAATCAGGAAATGTTCCTGTGGCGAGGAACGCTGTAACAGGTATAACCGCTGAACGACTACCCCTTCTACATTCAAAATTACATGCAGCAAACTTAAAGGTACAGACAATGTGAGTGGAGGGAGCATTAAGCACAGGTTAAAGAGATTCTGCAAGTCTAGGAGGCAAGCTGTGGGGGTTACTGATAGTGTGACACAAACCCAACATCCCGGTTTAGGCCGTCCTCATGTGTACGGAACTTGGCTATCAGTTTCTGCTCAGCGACTCTGCGCCGTCGTGTGTCGTGAAGGCCGCCTTGGAGATCGCTTACCCGAAGATCAGATGCTGAATGCCCGTGACCGCTGAAGTGCTCCCCCACAGGAAGAGAACATGTTGGCTTTATGTCACACTATCAGTAACCCCCACAGCTTGCCTCCTGGACTTGCAGAATCTCACTGGCTGTCCTGTCTGGAGACAATACACATCTCTTTAACCTGTCCTTAATGCTCCCTCCACTCACATTGTCTGTATCTTTAAGACCTGGTTGGCTGTAGAGATTCGCATTCTAATCAGTATTCTGTAACTTGATTTTGTGTCTCTGTGCCCTGTTTGAGAGCAGATATCCACTCCATCTGATGAAGGAGCAGCGCTCCGAAAGCTAATGGCATTTGCTACCAAATAAACCTGTTGGACTTTAACCTGGTGTTGTTAAAGCTCTTTCTATGAGATAGCCAGTTACTTATCCAATCGGCCAAATTTCCCTCTATCCCACACCTCCATACTTTCTTCATTAGCCGACCATGGGGGACCTCATCAAACGCCTTACTAAAATCCATGTATATGACATCAACTGCTCTACCTTCATCTACACACTTAGTTACCTCCTCAAAAAATTCAATCTTTTTTTTGAGGCAAGACTTACTCTTCACGAATCCGTGTTGACTATCCCGGATTAAGCTGCATCTTTCTAAATAGTTGTAAATCCTATCCCTCAGGACCTTTTCCATTAACTTACCAACCACCGAAGTAAGACTAACCGGCCTATAATTACCAGGGTCATTCCTATTTCCTTTCTTGAACAGAGGAACAACATTCGCCACTCTCCAGTCCTCTGGCACTATCCCCGTGGACAGTGAGGACCCAAAGATCAAAGCCAAAGCTCATCCCTTGCCTCCCAAAGAATCCTAGGATATTTCTCATCTGGCCCAGGGGACTTATCGACCTTCTTCTCATTAATTTATGGAAATTCAGGATTGGGGTGAAATTCTGGCAAGGACCTGGGGACCAATACTCCCGGCAAGGGCTCAAAACCTTCGGGTTGAAAAAGGAGGGAGCAAAGGAAACAGCTGAGATAAATCTGCAAGTAACTGCGCTGGAAAAGTTCAAGGGAGAGGTGGAGGGCACAGAGTTCAGTGCTAATTAACTGGTTTTTCAGCCCTCGTGTCGACACATGGACTTTCCACATTTTAATTCACAGCCATAATTAGTCAAGCCCACTAATGGAATGTTTAATGGAATCGTGTAAATTAAACAGCTTAATTCAACAAAATGGAAATCAGCCTCTTGACCTTTCAGAGTAGTTCAGACTTCAATGCATCAAACTCCGCTGTGGTATTAGCCGCCTCTCAGCGGGCAAGACCTTTGTGATATAGCCAAAGTGTTTATCAAAAAAAAGAGCAATCCTTTAGTCGACGAAGCTAGATATTGAAAAGAATCAAACTTCTGGAATAAAAATCGCTGCTCCCTTAACCAATAATGTAACTTTTCAAAAATTACAGAAAGATCGCAGGAACCTGTGATCACCTCAGAATGTTCCTGGGCATTAGGCTGGTCCGCTAGTCACCAGAAGCTTACCATCAATCCCAAAGGCACTGCCACGATCCAGGAGGAAATGAAAGAGAAAGACTGAGTAGCTTTTCTTTTCATCTTCTTTGAATGTTATGAACAGAAGAATATTAGAAATGCAATAAAAGGCTGTTTGACTGACAGCAGCCTGTGTGCCTTCCGATTGGATGTTGGAGTGGGTGCACTGTGAATATAGAATGGACGATCGATAAGGTGGCATCTTAAAACCTCCAGCTGTTCCTCCTGAGCTGGCAGCAAGACACATCAGGGAATGTCAGAGCTGATGGCAAAAGCTTTTTAAAAATGTAACGGGTGATTGTCCCGGCCAGCTGCGCTTCTCGAGTTGTACAACGGGATGGGAGACGTCAGCACGGGGTCTGTAGCGGGATTCGCGACCGGCGTCCGGCCAATCATGTCTCCCAGGCAATTTTTTTGATGTAATCAGCCCGAGGCTGATCACAATATGGAAATTCACATTTCTATATCATTCGCGAGCCCAGGATAACATTCTCCGGGCTCGCTAATGTCTCCCCCAACCCCCACTGGGAGAGGTTCCCACCTGCGGGGATTAAAGCTGGTCCCTATCGATGGAGACCAGGAGTGATCGCCCCGCTGGTGGTGACAGAGGTGCCCCCCCCCCCGCCCCGGATGTCAGGAGCATGGGGAGGGTGCCCTTTGGGCAGTGCCAGCCTGGCACTGCCCACCGGGCACCGATGTGGGTTGGACCATGGGGTGGGGTCTGCTGGGAGTGGGGAACCCACTGTGTACTCTGTATTAGGGATCAGTGTGAGAGGGAGGAGGGTGATCGGGTCTGGCCATGGGAAGGATTGGGGAGGTCAGGCAGGCTGGTGATCGGGGTGGGGGGCCCTGCAAAGCCATCGGGAAGCCAGCGATGTGGTTGCTGACGATGGGAGGGCCAGTGTGCATGTGCCGATCTCCCCGCTGACAGATCGGTGCACGTGCAGTGGCCCACTCCGCGCTCTGATTCCGGCCTCTCCAGCAGGGATAGGCCCTGCCCCCCTGAGGCAGTGTGGAGCACAGAGTGTCAGAGATTCGTGAAACCAAGTGTACCCACAATATGGACAGGAAAATCTTCCATTTTCCCACCCGCTCGGCACTTAGTTTTTCGCCCCCGTACTCTTTCACAGAATGTGGCCATTTCTGGCTTACCCAGCATTTATTAACCGTCCCTGATTGCCCGTGAGAAGGATGGGATGAATTGCCATCTTGAGCCGCTGAAGTCCATGTAGTGTAGGTATACCCACATTGCTGTTAGGGAGAGAGTTCCAGGATGTTGACCCAGCGACAATGAAGGAGCAGCCGATATATTTCCCAGTCTGGATGGCGTGTGGCTCAGAGGGAAATTGCAGGCGGTGGTGTTCCCATGATGCCCTTATCGTTCTCGGTGGTAGAGGCGAGTTTGGAATATGCTGTCAGGCAGCCTTGGTGAGTTGCTGCACTGCATCCTGTATTGAGTGCCCACCTCTGTCACTGAGTGTCCCTAATTGAGGGAGCGAGCTTTTCTTATGATGAATGAGGTATCAATCAAACAGGTGGCTTCATTCTTGATGGTGTTGTTCAAATCACATTCATTCGGGCATCACATCACATCATAGCTTGGTCATGGAGGTAGGTTTTAAGGAGTGTCTTAAAGGAAGCTCAAGAGGCAGATCACTTTCTGGAGGGAATTTAGAGTTTAGGGCCCTGGCAACTGAAGACAAGACTGTAAATCCCTGCAGTCCCACAACCCCAGTAAATGTGTGGGGTTACAGGGATAGGCCGGGGGAGAGGGCCTGGGTAAGATATTCTGTCAGAGAGTCAGCGCAGACTCGTTGGGTTGAATGGCCTCTTCAGCACTGATGGGATTCTGTGATGGTATTCTCAACTCAATGAGCATCAGACCAACACCTAGAGGATTTTGGGTCCTGTAGATTTGGCAAGATGGAATCAGTGGGAGGTTTTTTTCATTATAAATCTTGTTTTGCATCAAAACCTCATTAGTTTAGGACTCGCATTTCAAGCACTTTTACAATCTGACACCTTGAACTCAACATGTGTTCTCAGCATGTGTTCTAGATGGAACACACATTGTTTTAACAGCGGGAAACTTGGTTTTCCTCAGAAAACAACCCCACCATCCCGCTGTAGTCACTTCAAGACATTGTTTACCCTTTATTCTCCTCTTCCTTCCAGTTTCTTTATTGAAGGCTGCTGATGGCTGGGACTTCTGAAATAGAGTGGTATAAATTATAAATTCACAAATACATCACTCCAGGGCTAACCCCTGCTTCAATGCAGTGCTGAATGAATGCTACACTGTCATTGTTGCTGTCTTTTTAACATCTTACCTGCCTATCCGCATGACTGTGGAAGATGCCACTGTATTATTTACACAACAGCAAGGTTCCCCTGCTCTTTTTGCCAATATTTCATTCTCTATTAATTTATAGAACATGCTGTTTGAGGGATTTTTGCTGTATGCAACTTTGTTATGCATTGATTTGATTTGATTTATTCTTGTCACATGTATTAACATACAGTGAAAAGCATTGTTTCTTGCGCGCTATCCAGACAAAGCATACCGTTCATAGAGAAGGAAATGAGACAGTGCAGAATGTAGTGTTACAGTCATAACTAGGGTGTAGAGAAAGATCAACTTAATGCAAGGTAGATCCATTCAAAAATCTGACAGCAGCAGGGGAGAAGCTGTTCTTAAGTCGGTTGGTATGTGGCCTCAGACCTTTGTATCCTTTTCCTGATGGAAGAAGGTGGAAGAGAGAATGTCCGGGGTGCGTGGGATCCTTAATTATGCTGGCTGCTTTGCAGAGGCAGTGGAAAGTGTAGACAGAATCAATGGATGGGAGGTTGGTTTGCATGATGGACCAGACACATTGGAGTGCATTGGACCAGAAACCAACAATTGGAACACTTCAAAAGACATGTATTGGCGCTCTGTAGAGTTCTCATACTCTGAAAGGCACCATACAAGTGCAAATTATTTTCTTTGTCCTCTCTGTTAAAGTGTTAAAGTTGATATATAAATGAAATACTCTTGTTGTTGCAGACAGGACGACACACGTCCATGAGATTGAATTGGTGGCAGTCTGTCCATCTGTTCAGCCCGAGGCGGATCCTAATGCAAGGCTCAATGTGAGATATTTGAGCCACTTACTGGGGAGGTACAGCTATGGATATTTCCCCACCTTTGGTGTACTATCGTCTAGGTGCAACTAAAACTCACCCACCATTTAAAATTGTGTCGATTAATCCACAAATATCAAGATGCAATGTCTGTGGTATTTTAATTGAATTGTTACGATACACACGTGAAGGAAATTGTTTCATCACGTACATAGCGCACTGACAAAGAGAGACCATCCTTGAAGGAGCTGTCAATTTAATTAGTTTATCTTTTATTTACTGGTTTTCCAAAAGACCAGGGTGTCTCTGAAGAGGGATCACGAGGGATCACTGCTATGCCTGAGGCCTTTCACAGCTGATGGTCACTGCAGGGGCTGGAGTGCTTCAGCTACTCTGGAAACAACATTGTAATTTGATTTTGTTAAGTTTCATTTCAAGGTTTTGGTCTTTTTGTGTCAGTTCTCCATTAAGGATGGTCAGTTTGTTAACTTATCCATTCACTTAATTGTTCTTTTCAGAAGAGTGTAAAGAAAGACTCACCCCATTGTCCCTTGAGGGGAATCGTGTGGTGTCCATGGGTACACTTGAGGACTTCTGTGACCCTTGGGCACTGCAGCCATTGGAGCAATTCATCAGCCCCAGAAACATTTTAATTTAATTCGATAAGTTTCCTTTAAAATTGTGTCTTTCATTACAGTGCCCATTTGAGGGTCTGTTATAGAATCATAGAGGTTTACAGCAAGGAAGCAGGCCCTTTGGCCCAACTTGTCCATGCCGCCCTTTTTTAAACCATCCAGCTAGTCCCAATTTCCCATGTTTGCCCCATATCCCTCTATACCCATCTTACCCATGTAACTGTCTAAACGCTTTTTAAAAGACAAAATTGTACCCGCCTCTACTACTACCTCTGGCAGCTTGTTCCAGATACTCACCACCCTCTGTGTGAAAAAATTGCCCCTCCAGACCCTTTTGTATCTCTCCCCTCTCACCTTAAACCTATGCCCTACCTTTGGGAAAAGATTTACCCTACCTTTGGGAAAAGATGTTGACTATCTAGCTGATCTATGCCCCTCGTTATTTTATAGACCTCTATAAGTTCACCCGAGTCTCCTAAGCTCCAGCGAAAAAAGTCACTATCTATTCAGCCTCTCCTTATAACTCAAACCATCAAGTCCCGGTGCCATTCTAGTAAATCTTTTCTGCACTCTTTCTAGTTTAATAATATCCTTTCTATAATAGGTTGATCAGAACTGTACTCACTATTCCAAGTGTGGCCTTACCAATGTCTTGTACAACTTCAACAAGGCTTGTTTAACTCGTTAATTTGTAAATTTCTCTACGTAATTTTATTGGTATACTCAAAAGACGTTGAGGAGAGACTGTTGGGAAGTAAATATGCACGTTGCTACATTCTGTAAATAAATATATTGGGGTGAATTTTCCCGTTCTGCCAGCCATGGGAATTGGAGCAGGTGAGGGGCGGACCACGGAAAGTTCCATTGACCTCAGGCGGGGTTTTCCGGTTCGGGACGATCGAGACCAGAACGTTCCACCCACTATCACGTAAACTATTAATGTCTACTTTATACCTCACCAACAGGCTTGGGATAAATTTAATTTGAAAGTACCCCCACTTATTATTCAGTTAGTTCCATTATTTAGTCCTGGTCTCTGCTGCCTGAGGCTAACTAAAGTTGGAACTGACCCCCTTCATAAAATCACACAATACCACAGTGCAGAAGAGGCCATTCAACCCATTGAGTCTGCACCGACCAGCTGACAGAGTATCTTCCCCAGGCCCTCTCCCCTGGCCTATCTGCATAACCCCACATGTTCACCATAGCTAATCCATCTAACTTGCACAGGTTGGGGCACAAAGGGGCAATTTAGCATGGCCAATCAACCTAACCTGCACATCTTTGGAGTGTGGGAGGAAACCAGAGCACCCAGAGGAAACTCATGCAGACACGGGGAGAATGTGCAGACTCCACACAGACAGTGAACCAAGCCAGGAATCGAACCCAGGACGCTGGCGCTATGAAGCAGCAGTGCTAACCACTGTGCCACCATGCCGCCCATTTCTAGGCCTGATTGCAGTCTCTAACTGCCGGGGCTCAATGAAACGAAGTTCAAACTTTTTAACCACATGATGCAGCAACAACAATGCCAGCACTAAAGACATTTTCTCTCCAAAGACATTGATAAGCTTTCTCAGACAGGTATTCATATCCCTCTGCTGTGAATACCAATCAATATTAATGGATATCTTTACCATGAAACTGACAGGCGGTCCATATTTCTTTTGTGTATGGGGAGAGGGCCTTACCTCAAACACTGTCCAGCCAAATGTCACAAGCCTTGTCAATGAGTGGTAGCAGCTCAATATTTATTTAAATAGCAATCAGCCCTAAGCTATTCCTCGCGCTGTTTTAGCTGCTTTACCAAGATGACAGAATCTCTGATCTGGATTGGAGAGGAATGATTTTGTCGATGGGATTCAGTTCACTGAGTGTCCTTGTACACATACCCCACTATAGCCAGCTCTGGCACATTGGTCAGAATTTTACCTCCTCGCCCGCCCCAGAATTGGGCGGGCAAGACTCGCAGAATGGCATTTTCCGTTGGCCATCGGGCGTGCAAGGCAGTAAAACTCCGGCAATTGTCTTCCCAGGTGTTGGGGTCAGGGTGGTTAGGAGTGGGTGGGTGAGGGAGGAGTGCAGTGACTAAATGATTGATTCTCCAAATTAAACTGAGGTCCACTACATTCCGACTGGAAGAATCCTTACTGCTTTCTAACCTTCTCCACAGCAATTGGGGGGATTCTAATCCAGATGACCGAGTTGAATTGGATTTCTCAAAGAAGTTTGAGATATGAGACCATAGTCGAAGGTTCAGGCTCATTGGGTCGTGAAGTTCAACAATCAGTAGATAGGAAAAATTATGACAGCTTGGGTAACCGAGAAGTCATCCAATTTGGACACGAGAGAGAAAGGTCAGAGTATTTTATGAGATGCTGGGGGCTGTGGAGGGCTGGAAAGGGTTATAGATCAGCAAAATCTATGGAGAGTTAGAAAAAATGACTTAAAAAGGCCATTGTCGCAAAGAGTCTAGAATACAAACAAGTGCCAGTTACATTTCAATCAAATGAAGCTTTGTTTAGACTCCATCTGTAGAATTCTATTCAGTTCAAGCCATTGTACTCCAGGAAGAATATATTGGCTTTGTTAAATTAGAGTAATTAGCCATCGTCCTTGAGGGAACTATAGGCATCTCTCTCTATTAGAGAGAGACAATTGGTTATGTAGCTCGAGGGGCACCATTCAAAATTGAGTTCGGAACGAGGTGAGGAGGCAGTCTCTCCATGAACTAGCACAGCCAGTGCAGGGACTGAAACATCGCTGTTGGCATCGTTTGGTAGTACACTCTAGCTATCCAGTCAATAGAACTAACCAACATTCATGCGATAAATTTTAAGGACAGGCTTTATTCTGTATTCCCTTGAATTTTTTTTAATTAATTCGTGGGACATGGGCGTCACTGGCTGGCCAGCATTTATTACCCTTGGAAAGGCAGTGGTGAGCTGCCTTGTTGAAATGTTGCAGTCCACATGCTGTGGGTTGACCCACAATGCCGCTAGGGAGGGAATTCCGGGATTTTGACCAAGCGACTGTGAAGGAACGGCAATATGCAGATGCTAGATGCACCATAGAAAGCATTCTTTCTGGTTGTATCACAGCTTGGTATGGCTCCTGCTCTGCCCAAGACCACAAGGAACTACATAAAGCAGCCCAATCCATCAGGCAAACCAGCCTCCCATCCATTGACTCTGTCTACACTTCCTGCTGCCACGGCAAAGCAGCCAGCATAATTAAGGACCCCACGCACCCTGGACATTCTCTATTCCACCTTCTTCCATCGGGAAAAAGATACAAAAGTCTGAGGTCACGTACCAACCGACTCAAGATTAGCTTCCTCCCTGCTGCTGTCAGACTTTTGAATGGACCTACCTCGCATTAAATTGATCTTTCTCTACACCCTAGCTATGATTGTAACATAACATTCTGCACTCTCTCGTTTCCTTCTCTATGAATGGTCTGCTTTGGCTGTATAGCACGCAAGAAACAATACTTTCCACTGTATGCTAATACATGTGACAATAATAAATCAAATCAAATCAATATATTTCCAAGTCAGGATGATGAGTGGCATGCTGGGGAACTTGCAGGTGGTGGTCTTCCCATGTATCTGCTACCCTTGTCCTTCTAGATGGAAATGGCAGTGGGTTTGGAAGATGCTGTCTTTGGTGAATTTAGAAGATTAAGGAAGAAGCTAATTGAAGTGTTGATAATGATTGAAGAAATTGATGGGGTAAATAGGAAGAAATTCCTTCCCCAGTGGGGGTCGACATGGGGGCATTAATCTTAAAAATTAGTCAAGTTGTTCAGGGGTGGTGTCAGATAGTAGCACACCAAAAATACTGCTGTCTGGAACTCTCTCCCTTGAAAGGTTGCAGGGATTTGGAGGCAGGGCAATTAACATCTCCAAAGGCGAAACTGATAGATTTCTGTTAGGCCAGGGTATTTAGTGCTGTAGAACCGAGATAGATTGATAGAACACAAAGGTAGAAATCAGCCTTGAGCTAACTGAACACTGGATTGAATAAAGATGCTAATTTCGTCTGATCATAATCACAATGCTATCTGTGGGATCTTGCTGTGCGCCAATCTGTTATCTGCATGACAGCAATGAATACACCTCAAAAGTACTTCACCTGCTGGGAAACACTATGGGATGGCAGAGGTGCTACATAAATGCAAGTATTTTTGAAAGGGTTGGAATTTTGCCATTTTTCAGCTGAGTGTAAGTTCAGGCAAGAATAGTGAAGTGTATCCCACAGAAACATAGAAGATAGGAGCAGGACGAGGCCATTTGACCCTTCGAGCCTGCTCCGCCATGCGTTACGATCATGGCTGATCATCCAACTCAATAGCCTAATCCTGCTTTTTCCCCATAACCTTTGATCCCATTCACCCCAAGTGCTATATCCAGCCGCCTCTTGAATACATTCAATGTTTTGGCATCAACTACTTCCTGTGGTAATGAATTCCACAGGCTCACCACTTTTTGGGTGAAGAAATGTCTCCTCACCTCCGTCCTAAATGGTCTACCCTGAATCCTCAGACTGCGACCCCTGGTTCTTGACTCCCCCACCATCGGTAACATCCTCCCTGCATCTACCCTGTCTAGTCCTGTTAGAATTTTATAAGTCTCTATGAGATCCCCCCCTCATTCGTCTGAACTCCAGTGAAAACAATCCTAACCTAGTCAATCTCTCCTCATACATCAGTCCCGCCATCCCTGGAATCAGCCTGGTAAACCTTCGCTGCGCTCCCTCAAGAGCAAGAACATCCTTCCTCAGAAAAGGAGACCAAAACTGCTCAGAATACTCTGGGTGTGGCCTCACCAAGGCCCTGTATAATTGCAACAACACATCCCTGCTCCTGTACTCGAAATCTCTCGCAATGAAGGCCAACATACCATTTGCCTTCTTTACCGCCTGCTGCACCTGCATGCTTACCTTCAGTGACTGGTGCACAAGGACACCCAGGTCCCGCTGCACACTCCCCTCTCCCAATGTAATCTGCCTTCTTGTTTTTGCTTCCAAAGTGAATAACCTCACATTTATCCAAATTATACTGCATCTGGCATTGATTTGCCCACTCACCCAACCTGTCCAGATTATTCTGAAAGATCTCTGCATCCTCGTCACAGTTCACCCTCCTGCCAACTTGGTATCATCTGCAAACTTTGAGATGTTACATTTTGTTCCCTCATCCAAATCATTAATATATATTGTGAATAGCTGGGGTCCCAGCACCGACCCCTGTGGCATAAATCATTAATATATATAAATTAATATCCTGTTGGCTCTGCTGTTGGGCTTCTCCCACCAAATCTTTTGACCCTTTGACAAAAACAGGAGAGGTAGTCTCACAAAGTCCTGCTGTTGGGGTCGGGAGGGCTCCTTCAGAACCTGCCCTGCCAGCAACTTCGCTTTTCAAAAGATTGGGGCACTGTTTCTATAGAGCGCCCCAATGGGAATGAAATAAAAATAGAAAACACAAAGGTCCCCGGACAAATCCCCAACTCCCCTGGAACAATCCCCACCACGGAATTCCCCCCCCCTCCCCAATACCACTCCAACAGATATAGAACACCACCCTCTCCCCACCCCACAACACTATGGAACTCCTGGCACCTCCCCCATATAACCCACACCCCCGGGCAATAATCGGTTGTTGAAAAAGCCCATCTGATTCATTGATGTCCGTTGAGGAAGGAAATCTGCCGTCCTTACCTGGTCTGGCCTACATGTGACTCCTGTGCTGTGAGGCAGCAGTTCTGACCAACATGGTGGCACAGTGGTCAGAACTGCTGCCTCACAGCGCAGGAGACCCAGGTTCAATTCCGGCCTCGGGCCACAGGTCTGTGTGGAGTTTGCATGTTCTCCCCGTGTCTGCATGGGTTTCCTCTGGGTGCCTCCCACACTCCAAAATGTGCAGGTTAGGTGGATTGGCCATGGTAAAAGCACGGGGTTATGGGGATAGGATGGAGGAGGGGAGGGCCTGGGTGAGATGCTCTTTCAGAGAGTCGGTGTAGATTTGATGGGCCGAATGGCCTCTTTCTGCACTGTAGGGATCCTATGTTTCAGACCCACAGCGATGTGGTTGACTCTTAAATGGCCTAACAAGCCGTTTGGTTAAAGGGCAACGAAAAATGGCCAGCAAGCGCTGACCTTGTTAGTGACGCCCACACCCATGGAAGAATAAAGACAGATTACAACAGAGACTGCTCTTCACTGTCTGTAAAGTGTTTTGAGACATCCGTTGCTTGTGGAAAGCATTATCTAAATGCGAGTCTTTTTGACATGAGGCAGTTCATTAAGATGGAACAATGCAGAGTGAATGGCCCTGAACCACTTGTGTGAAATGTGTAAGTAATATATTATGGTTCAACTGGCAGGGCTCTGGAACCAGAGGGAATGAGCAATCTGTCTGAATTCTATCCTTAGCTTTGTGCTGTGGCCCCCAATCCAGGAAGGTCCAGAAAAATACTGTTCTGACTAATTTTGTTTCTGTCACTCAATAACGATCAGAGAGATAGAGGGCTCATTCCATCTGTCCAGGCTGGACTCAATCCCAGATCCTCAATACAGGATGTTATTATAATAATTAGTACAAAATGGTCCATAAGGCGACATGGACATTGTCAGCCTGCAGCACCGAAAATCAAAATAGATCAATTCTGTGTCAAGCGGAAGCTGCGATTGGAACGCAGGCTCGGAACGCAACACAACCTTCACCTGTCCGGCATCATTAACATGGTCAAGCTTCTCAAATTCTGCACCAGTGCATTATCAAACACAATTTGCCAAGGTGAATTTAGGACAAGTGATCAAAAGCTTGGTCAAAGAGGATCTTAAATAAAGCAAGAGAGAAAAGGGAGGATGAGAGGTTCAGGGTGCCAACTCCAGGGACAGAATCTTATGCAACTACCCCCACCCTCCACCACCCCCCCACGCACTACCCCACCACTCCATCCTGGCAGGTTCTATGTCAGGGGTAGGGGTTGGAGAGTGTCAGATTGCACACTCAATTGATCTTGGGACGGGCAGGGCCTTGGTCGGGAAGCCTGTACCTTTAGATCACAGAGTCCTACAGTGCAGAAGGAGGCCACTCAGCCCATCGAGACTGCACCGACCACAAACCCGTCCAGGCCCTATCCCCATAGCCCCATGCATTTACCTTAGTTCTTCCCCCTGACACTAAGTGGCAATTTAGCATGGCCAATCCACCTAACCCACACATCTTTGGACTGTGGGAGGAAACCGGAACACCCGGAGGAAACCCACACAGACATGGGGAGAATGTGCAAACTCCACACAGACAGTCACCCGAGGCCTGGCGCTGTGAGGCAGCAGTGCTAACCACTGTGCCACTGTGCCACCATGCTGCCCATTTGAGGCATTAAGTGGCCAATTAAAGGCCATTTCCTGCCCTACCTCAATTGACAGGCTGATGGGCGAATGACAGTTCAGGGAGATACACAAAAATGAAGGAAAGGTGGGGGTGTGAGGTGGGGGTGGGTGCTCCATCAGAAGCCCCCTTCTAATTGGGCACTCTTCCCTTGAAGCCCAGTGACCTCTGGACCTGTTTCCCTACCCGGCCTATCCTCCATGACCCTGATTGCCCCTCCCTCCCCCAACCCCAAAGCGTTCTTTACTCATCCAGGACATGAGACTTCTATCTCAACCTCCGCCACCCCAGAATTTCAGGCCCAGAGCTCAGACAGCTGAAGGCACAGCCATCAAAGTTGCAGTGATTAAAACAGGGGATGGGCAAGATGCCAGAATTAGAGGAGGACAGAGACCTCAAAGAAATATAAAGCGGGAGGAGGTTAGAGAGATAATGAGGAGGTTAGAGAGATAGAGACGGGGTTAGAGAGTGAGCGAGGGGTTAGAGAGAGAGAGAAGGGGTTAGAGAAAGAGAGAAGAGGTTAGAGAGATAGAGAGGGGGTTAGAGAGAGAGAGGGAGGAGGGGTTTAGAGAGATAGAAAGAGGGGTAGAGAGAAAGAGAGGGGTTAGAGAGAGAGAGAGGAGGATAGAAAACGAGAGAGAGAGTTTAGAGAGATAGAGAGGGGGTTAGAGAGGTAGAGAGGGGGTTAGAGCATGAGAGAGAGGGGGTTAGAGGGAGAGAGGAGTTTAGACAGAGCGAGGGGGGGTTAGAGAGAGAGAGAGAGAGAGGAGTTTAGAGAGAGCGAGGGGGGGTTAGAGAGATAGGGAGGGGGTTAGAGAGATATAGAGGGGGTTAGAGAGCGAGAGAGGGGATTAGAGAGATAGAGAGGGGGTTAAAGAGATAGAGAGAGGGTTAGAGAGATAGAGAGGGGGTTAGAGAGACAGGGAGGGGGTTAAAGAGATAGTGAGGGGGTTAGAGAGAGAGAGGGAGATTGGGGAGACAGAGAGGGGATTAGAGAAATAGAGAGAGGGTTAGAGAGATAGGGAGGGGGTTAGAGAGAGAGGGGGGGCTAGAGAGATAGAGAGGGGGTTACAGAGATAGAGAGGGGGTGAGACCATGGACAGATTTGAAAACAAGAATGGAAGTTTATAAAAGAGAGACATTGTCGAATGGGAAACCAATGTAGGACATTCATTAGGGTTGTGGGAAGGTGGGTGGGGGGGGCGGGGGGGGGGGGGGGGGGGGGGCGGTGACAGGTGAACGAGACTTTGGCCGAGTTTGAGTACAGGGCAGGAGAGTTTTAGGATCAGGTTGATGGAGTGTTTTGATATTGGAGGCTGCCTGGTGAGACAAGACATTTTCAAGATGGAACCCTACATCTGAAGAGTAAAGTTTAAATTTAGAGAAAGCCCAAACTATAAAACAAAGGGGGCGATTCTCCCAGCCTGCTGTGCTGCTTGAGTAGTGAAGCAGGGCAGGAGACATCAACAGAGGCTCCTTTCTAATGGGGAAACGGCAGCCGACCCCTCTGGAGAGAACAGTGGCCATTGAGGCTCCCCCCGAGTGGTTGGTGGTAAGGGAGGGGGTGCCCCTTGGGCAGTGCCAGGCTGGCAGTGTTAGCCTGGCATTGCCCACCAGACACTGGGCAGTGCCAAGGGGGCAGGGCAATTGGTGGTGTTGGGGGGGTCCTGCTGCCATTCTGCCAGAGGATTGGTGGGGGGAGGGAAGGAGTGAGGGCGATTGGGGCTGGCCATCGAGGGTGGGATGTGAGGGGGGTTTGGATTGTCTGGTGTGGAGGATTTAGGGGCTGGCTTAGGGAGGTCCAGGAGGCCAGTGATCGGGGAGATCGGATGGCCAACGATGAGGGATTGTGGGACTGGTCAATGATTGAGTTGGCCAGTGATTGGGAGGCTGGCACTGTGTGGCCACTGCATATGCACCAATCTCGGCGCTGACAAGTCGGCGCACGCGCAGTGGCCCGCTGAGCGCTATGCTGCCAGACTCTCCAGCGGGAATAGGCTCCGTCTACTGATTTTTATTGTGAATCATGCTAGGGTACTCTGCAATGCTCAGAATGTCGGTCTGGAAATCACGCTGAAAAGATTGGCGGGAGTTATTCCTGTTTTCCCGTTGAGAATCCTGGCCAAATCTCTAAACTGTAAACATTAAAGCCGAGAGTCAGGAACAAAGAACAAAGAACAGTACAGCACAGGAAACAGGCCCTTCGGCCCTCCAAGCCTGTGCCGCTCCTTGGTCCAACTAGACCAATCGTTTGTATCCCTCCATTCCCGGGCTGCTCATGTGACTATCCAGGTAAATCTTAAACGATGTCAGCGTGCCTGCCTCCACCACCCTACTTGGCAGCGCATTCCAGGCCCCCACCACCCTCTGTGTAAAAAACGTCCCTCTGATGTCTGAGTTATACTTCGCCCCTCTCAGCTTGAGCCCGTAACCCCTCGTGATCGTCACCTCCGACCTGGGAAAAAGCTTCCCACTGTTCACCCTATCTATACCCTTCATAATCTTGTACACCTCTATTAGATCTCCCCTCATTCTCCGTCTTTCCAAGGAGAACAACCTTGGTGGCAGATGGAATTTAATCCGGATAAATGCGGAGAGGTGGCAGATGGAATTTAATCCGGATAAATGCGAAGTGATGCATTTTGGAAGAAATAATGTAGGGAGGAGTTATACAATAAATGGCAGAGTCATCAGGAGTATAGAAACACAGAGGGACCTAGGTGTGCAAGTCCACAAATCCTTGAAGGTGGCAACACAGGTGGAGAAGGTGGTGAAGAAGGCATATGGTATGCTTGCCTTTATAGGACGGGGTATAGAGTATAAAAGCTGGAGTCTGATGATGCAGCTGTATAGAACGCTGGTTAGGCCACATTTGGAGTACTGCGTCCAGTTCTGGTCGCCGCACTACCAGAAGGACGTGGAGGCATTGGAGAGAGTGCAGAGAAGGTTTACCAGGATGTTGCCTGGTATGGAGGGTCTTAGCTATGAGGAGAGATTGGGTAGACTGGGGTTGTTCTCCTTGGAAAGGAAGAGTGAGATATAATTGTAAAACCATTGAAGTAAAAACAGAAAACTCTGGGGAATCTCAGCAGGTCTGGCAGCGTCTGTAGAGAGAGAAACAGGTTAACGTTTTGAGATCGATATGACTCTTCTTCAGAATACCATCGAGGCTAACTGGACTCAGGATCAATATGTCAAAATAAGAATCATTTTAAAGCCAAAACGTGTGATTGTCACTTCAAATGATAGATCTTCAGTGCTCTCTGTCGTAGCATGACTTCTAGTAAAACTCTGCCTTCAAGCCCCCCTTCCATCCTGTCCTACTTACCTTTCCCCTGAGGGTCCATCACCAATCTACTGTGTCGGACCCTTCACAACACTGGCAGTGGCCATCGCTCCCCATTCCTGCACAGCTGCCAGCCTCCAATTGGGATGGGATTTCCACTCCACTGGCTGTTGATTCAGTGGGAGGCTCGATACTCTGTGTAAGTGCCTGAGTACCTCAAAATGGTGTTGGGCCTCCCATAGAACAGATAAGCGAGGGCTTCCACTGGATATCCAACAAATGGATGAGACACCTGTTACCGTCATTAAATTCAATCATTGTCCTTCAAACCTGTTCCATTATTGCGTCAGAATCCAAGCTCATTGAACTATCGATGTCAATGGGAACTGGCAGCTGATTGGAATTGGTCAGGTTCCTAAGTCCAGGCCAAGTCACAATTATTGCGATGGCTATTGGGATGTGTGGCAGCAGAAGCGACAACAACTGCAAAAGTTTGTGAATGTAGCCCAATCCATCAAGCAAACCAGCCTCCCATTCATTGACTCTGTCTACACTTACGGCAGTCTTGGAAAAGCAGCCACCATAATTAAGGACCCCATGCACCCCGGAAATTCTCTCTTCCACCTTCTTCAATCAGGAAAAAGTTACAAACGTTGGAGGACACGCATCAACTGACTCGAGAACAGCTTCTTCCCTGCTGTCATCAGACTTTTGAATGGACTTACTTTGCATTAAGTTGATCTTTCTCTACACCCTAGTTATGACTGTAACACTACATTCTGCATTCTCTCGTTTCCTTCTCTATGAACGGTATGTTTTGTCTGTATAGCGCGCAAGAAACAATACTTTTCACAGTATGTTAATACATGTGACAATAATAAATCAAATCAAAATATTTCTATCGCACCTTTTACATAATGAAAATCCCAAAGTGCCTCACAGGAGGATTGTAAAACAAAGTATGACACTGAATCGTGGAGATATTGGGCCGATCTTACCAAAAATACTGTAAGTGTTGTAACAGTGAGAAAACGGGAGTCCTACACGTCGGTTTTTTGGCAGGCCCCGCACCACAATCTTTTGACACTTAGTGCAATGAAAGACTCCATGCAATTCACACCGTTATGGACCCTCCAGGTGCCTGACTCTCCCAGAGTAGCTACACGTATATGAAAATTAGGCACAGAGGGTACAGGAAGGGAATACCAGAGGCAGGAACCTAGTAGTTGCCAATGGCCTGACAGAAGGATCCCAGAACAGCGTGCTGAAAGGCGAGTCAAAGTGTTTTTTTTAATCCATGGGACACGGGCGTCGCTGGCTGGTCAGCATTTGCAGCCCATCCCTAGTTGCCCGAAGGAAGCTGAGAGTCAACCACATTGCTGTGGCTCTGGGGTCACAGGTAGGCCAGACCGGGTAAGGACGGCAGATTTCCTTCCCTAAAGGACATTAGCGAATCAGATGGGTTTTCCCAACAATCGACGATGGTTTTTTGGTCATCAGTAGATTCTTAATTCCAGATGCTTTTGATTGAATTTAAATTCTACCATCTGCCGTGGTGGGATTTGAACTCAAGTCCCCAGATGCACCACAGAAAGCATTCTTTCTGGTTGTATCACAGCTTGGTCTGGGCTCCTGCTCTGCCCAAGACCACAAGGAACTACAATAGGTCGTTAATGTAGCCCAATCCATCACGCAAACCAGCCTCCCATCCATTGACTCTGTCTACACTTCTCGCTGCCTCGGCAAAGCAAACAGCATAATTAAGGATCCCACGCACCCCGGACATTCTCTCTTCCACCTTCTTCTGTCGGGAAAAAGATCCCAAAGTCTGAGGTCACGCACCAACCGACTCAAGAACAGCTTCTTCCCTGCTGCTGTCAGACAATTGAATAGACTTACCTTGCACTAAGTTGATCTTTCCCTACACCCTAGCTATGACTGTAACACTATATTCTGCACTCTCTCCTTTCCTTCTCTATGAGCGGTATGTTTTGTCTGTATAGCGCGCAAGAAACAATACTTTTCACTGTATACCAATACACGTGACAATAATAAATCAAATCAAATCAAAATCAGAACGTTAGCTGAGTTTCGATAATATCACTCGGCCATTGCCTCCCTGTGAGGCGTAGTCAGAGAGTCATCGAGGTTTACAGCATGGAAACAGGCTCTTCGGCCCAACTTATCCATGCCGCCCTTTTTTTTAAACCACTGGTCTAATCCCAATTGCACATGTCCGGCCCCATATCCCTCTATACCCATCTTACCCATGCAACTGTTGAGGGCCCCAGAACAACTACCTGCTCTTCTACAAATGGTTTATTCTGATGTTTCTCTCCCTCGGGCAGAGAAAACCTTGGTTCAGTCCAACAAAGGGTGCTCCCACCCCCCTCCCCCACCCCCCTCAGGACTGCACTCAAGTTCCCAGCCAACAGCTCGAGGCTCCAGTCCCAGAGTGTGAGCAGCAGTCTTGGAATGAGCAAGTGATTTCACCAGAAATTATTCACATTCTCCTTCTGTCAGCACGGACAGGCGGACCGTCCCCTAAAATAGGAAGGGACATCAGCAGGGGACATGTGACCTCTGACCCGCCATTAGTTCAGTTGTCAGGAAAGCATGAGCTCTCCACAAATCACAGATGTGGGAATCAAATTCTTCCCACAACAGTTGCTGTTTGAAAGTTTATATTCCCACTGAATTCTGACATAAAGTTTCTGGAATTTTCCATCTGATACAGCAAACATGTTTCTTTACCACCGGGATGGATCGCAGCATCCAGAGAATATTTTACACTTGGCAACTTACGATGCATTTGAAAAGCTACATGCTTTAAGGTATTTAGATCCCAAAGTCTTTTACCATCTGCACCTGCCAATTTCTGTTCCCTTCCCTGAGTTTGATTTTTACTTGCCTTTTTTTGTGAACATTTCAGCAATCTCTGCAGCAGGCTGCAAGAGGCCCCATTCCTCAAGGTCACCCCATTGGGCTTTCATCTCAGCGGTCATTCTAGTGTGAGTCTTGACAGTGGCTGCAGACTGTTTGGGGCGGCATGGTAGCACTGCTGCCTCACAGCTCCAGGGACCCGGGTTCGATTCTCGGCTTGGGTCACCGTCTGTGTGGAGTCTGCACATTCTCCCCGTGTCTGCGTGGGTTTACTCCGGGTGTTCTGGTTTCCTCCCATAGTCCAGAGATGTGCGCGTTCGGTTGATTGGCCATGCTCAGTTGACTCGAGTGTCAGGGGGAGTAGCAGGGTAAATAGGTGGGGTTACGGGGATAGGGCCTGGGTGTGATTGTGGTCGGTGCAGATTCGATGGGCCGAATGGCCTCCTTCTGCACTGCAGGGATTCTATGATTCTGTACACTCAGAGGGTGGAAGCCATCCTGTCCAAATTTTACCTGCGACACTTTTGTAGTTGGTGAAGGTGTATGAGATAGATCCCCGCCCCAGTTCAGGAGCAGAGAGTCTGACTGTGGGGCTCCTATCAACCCTGCCTCTCATGCAAACTCTAGTCAACTAACTCAGCACAGAGTAGAATTAAGCCAATACTTCTGAATATCTGAAAGGTTTATCAGGTATGGCAATTATCACACCATCTTTACACCACAAAAACAGGCGACACAGTTTAACTGGTTCAGGCTCCATCTTCCACATGAGCCTCCTCCCATCCTCCTCGTCATCTCTTTCCAACATCTATGAGGAGGGATTGGATAGGTTGGGGTTATTTTCCTTGAATCAAAGAAGACTGAGGGGTGACTTGACAGAGGTGTACAGAATTATGAGGGGCAGAGATGGAGTGGACAGGATAAAATTGTTTCCCTTGGTGGAGAATTCTAGAACCAGGGGATATAGATTCAGGATAGGTGGCAGTAGGTGTAGAGGGGACATGAGGAAGAACTTTTTTATGCAGAGGGTGGTGGGTGTCTGGAATTCGCTGCCAGAGTTGGTGGTGGAGGCAGAGACCCTAAACTCTTTGAAAAAGTACCTGGATTTGCGCCTTAAGCTACTGGGCTATGGACCGGCAACTGGTTGTCCTTAGGCTGGCATCAGCAAGGTGGGCTGAATAGCCTCCTTCTGTGCTGTAACTTTTCTATGGTTCTATCTTCTATCCCTTTCTCTCTGATGTGTTTTTCTAACTTCCCCTTAAATGTAGCCTTAAGTACTCCCTAAGGGATTGAGTTGCACATTCGGTTGGAGGCACTGGATACTGCAAAGGCAATGGGCCCTGATAACATTCCGGCAATAGTACTGAAGATCTGAGATCCAGAACTTGCCGCTCCCCTCGCCAAGCTCTTCCAGCACAGTGTCCCACGAATGAATGAAAACAAAAATTCTCCATAATCTCCTTTCCAAAGAAGCTGCCCCTGAATTCCTGATTGGAACTAATAAATCTCATCTCATTTTCATGGCCCCCAGGTTCTGTTTACCACCCCCCCCTCCTCCCCGCCACCTCCCCCATTTCCTCAATGGATCTACCCTATCAAACCCTTTCATCATCTTAAAGACCTGATCTGGAGAAAATAGCCCAGTCTGTTTGATCCTTCCTGATAGGTACAACGTTTAAATTCAATTTACCAAATAATCGGACTGCCTGCTTGTCCCTTTAATCAAATGTTGACCCGTGGGACTGGTAAAGTTCACTTGGCTTCTCACCTGACATTCCCCTGTGGAGAAACATCATGAGCTTTCCTTGACCTTTCTGTTTCCTTTCTCATGAATAATTTTAGTTGCACAAACATGGTGACAAGGCTACATTTCCAGATTGGTACATTCCCACACAACATTCACATCGTAAACTCTTATTATACAACCTCTGGCTCACTGACAAGAATTGGAGAGGCACACACAGACACAAACTCACACACACATTTTAAACCTCATCCAGATGCTGGAAAAAGTAGCTAAGCCATACAAGTAACAAAATTTTACTGGCAGAACTAGGGCTGACATCAAGAAACTTTTAGCCCACACCAGTCTAGGAGGCCATTCAGCCCAAATGATCAATGCTAGTATTTACAATCCAACACAAATTTCCTCTTTCTCTACTTCATCTAACATTATCAGGGAAGTCGGAATACAAGAGTAAAGAAGCCTTGCTGAAATTGTACAGCGCTTTAACAAGACCTGGAGTGCTGTGTACAGATTTGGTCTCTGTGCTTAAAGAAGGAAATACTTGACTGAGATAGAACGCATTGAAGGCTCACTGGATTGCTTCCTGGAATGAGAGAGTTTCCTATGAGGAGAGATTGAGTAGAACGGGTCCCCTTAAGCAAGCTATGCTGGCGGCTCGATGGCACAGTGGATAGCAATGCTGCTTCACAGAGCCAGGGACCCGGGTTTGATTCCCGGCTTGGGTCACTGTCTGTGCGGAGTCTGCACGTTCTCCCTGTGTCTGCGTGGGTTTCCTCTGGGTGCTCCGGTTTCCCCCCACAGTCTGAAAGATATGCTGGTTAGGTGCATTGACCCGAACAGGTGCTGGAGTGTGGCGACGAGGGGAATTTCACAGTAGCTTCATTGCAGTGTTAATGTAAGCCTTACTTGTGACTAATAAATAAACTTTTACTTTAAAGACCTCAACACCATTCCATATGGTAGCAAGTTCCACATTCTAACCACTTTGGGTTTCCAAGAATTCTCTTGAATTCCCAACTGGATATTTTAGTCATTATCTTATATTTACGTACAACAAACTACACAAAAAACAACAATCAGCCAATTGGTCTGTACCAATGTTTAGAACTCTCTTCAAATACAAATGAAACATTAAAAAGGACCAGTCTATCCAGTCTCAGCTTTCATCCCATTGAACCAGATGCAGAATAATAAGAATTAATTTATAAAATACCAGTGCATGAATGCTTGCCTTGTTCCTGTGATGTTTTTCTGTCATAGTCTAATTGAATGGCACAGTGGTTAGCACTGCTGCCTCGCAGCGCCAGGGACCTGGGTTCAATTCCGGTCACTGTCTGTGGGCAGTTTTCACGTTCTCCCCGTGTCTGCGTGGGTTTCCTCCGGGTGCTCCGGTTTCCTCCCACAGTCCAAAGATGTGCAAGTTAGTTGGATTAGCCATGCAAAATTGTCCCTTAGTGTCCCAAGATGCATAGACTAGTGGGATGAGCGATGGTAAAAAAAATGCTCGGGTTGGCCAGGGTAAGATGCTCTCTGGGGAATCGGTCCAGACTCAATATGCCAATTGGCATCTTTCTGCACAATAGCGATTTTTTGATTCTACGACATTCTTTATTGAAGTGTCAATGGAAATATTGTGATCTTGGCATTAATCTTTGGGGGGGGGGGAGGGGAGGCCGTGGTGGGGGGTGGGGGGGGGGGGGGGGTGGTGGGTGGTGGTGGTGGTGGGGTGCGCGGGCAGTGGGCACAGGCAAGAAAGTGTGGTTATGGCCACAGTCAAATCACCCCTGATCTCACTGAGTGGTGGAGCAGACCCGATGGGTTGATTGGTCTACTCCTGCTCTTCATTCTTAAGCTCTTGTGTCTTTAAGAAAGACTTTGCAGCGTAGCATCATGAACATTCCAGGAAAGTTGCCAGCAAAGTCAACTCACATTTACCCGAATTGAAATGTGATGCACACTCGCTGTGTGCATCCTCCACTCAATTAGAATTCAGCTTTTCTCTCCAGCTTGAATGGATGCAGAATATCAATGTGTAATCAACTTGCTGGACATAAAAAGTAGGTTTCCCTGAATGTGACCAGCCTGAGCACATCAAAACTTTCCAGAAGGTGCACAACAGGTCCTGAAAAATGGGAAATTTAGGCAGGAAGCAGGGGGGGACGGGGGGGGACGGACGGGGGGTGATTCTCCCAGCTCGCTGCACTGCTCCAGCAGCGCAATGGTCCCGGAGACCTCAGCGGAGGCCATTTAGCGGGATCCCCACTGGGCGCCATGGCCTCTGCACATCTCCAGGGCCCGGATTTCCAGAATTGTCATCTCCACGCCGGAAATCGGAGCTGATGTCCATATTTAAATCTGTATTTCAATCCTCTCAGTGGGCATAGGACTGAAGTCTCCGGGCTTGCTAGCCTCCACTCCCCCCCCACTCCCCCTCCAGGAGTGGTTCACTCCAGCAGGGTTTACAACAGCTCCCCACTAACGGGAAGCTGGCGGCTTGACCCTGCAGGAGTGAAAGGAGGCCACGGCGCCCCCCCAGGCGGTTGGGGCAAGGAGGTGGGGGTGCCCCGTTGGCATTGTCTGCCTGGCAGTGTCAGCCTGGCCTACTGGCACTGCCCAAGGAGCAAAGTAGCACTGCCCACTCAGCATCGAGCAGTGCCACGGGGGCAGGGGCAGAAGGGGTGGGGTCTATTGAGGACGGGACCTATGGTGGGGGTGGGAGGGGGTCCCACTGCCACTCTGCATTGGGACCAGTGGCAGAGGGAGGGAAGGGGCAGATTGGGGCTGTTCAGGATGGCCTGGTGACGTCCGGGAGGCCGGTGATTGAGGGGTGGAGGGATTAGAGGGGCAGTGATGGGGGGTTGCTGTGCTGGTCAGTGATTGAGCTGGCCAGCGATCGGGAGGCTAGCAGTGCAGGGCTAATGAGCATGCACCAATCTCAATCATGACAGATTGGCACATGCTCAGTGGCCCACTCAATGCTATGCTGCCAGCCTCTCCAGCGGGAATAGACCCCGCCACCTGAGTTTCAGCATGAATCTCCCCGAGGTACTCTGCAGTGCACGGAGTGCGCGAGATTCTTTTTGAAAATACGGCTTAAAAAAGCCCAGCAGAGGTTATGCCCATTTTTACCCGAATTCGGCACTTAGAATTTTTTTGAAAGAATCCCCGCATATCTGTATGAGACTTGTCTATCTACATGGACTTTAGCAAGGTCTTTGACAAGGTACCGCATGGTAGGTTGTTGCATAAGGTTAAATCTCACGGGATCCAGGGTGAGGTATCTAAATGAATACAAAATTGGCTTCTTGACAGAAGCCACAGGGTGGTTGTAGAGAATTGTTTTTCAAACTGGAGGCCTGTGACCAGCAGTGTGCCTCAGGGATCAGTGCTGGGCCCACTGTTATTTGTCATTTATATTCATGATTTGGATGAGAATATAAGGGCATGGTTAGTAAGTTTGCAGATGACACCAAGATTGGTGGCATAGTGGACAGTGAAGAAAGTTATCTTCAATTGCAACGGGATCTTGGGCCAGTGGGCTGACGAACGGCAGATGGAGTTTAATTAAGACAAATGCGAGGTGACGCATTTTGATAGATTGAACCAGGGCAGGACTTACTTAGTTAATGGTAGGGTGTTGGGGAGAGTTACAAAACAAAGAGATCTAGGGGTACATGTTCATACCTCCTTGAAAGTGGAGTCACAGGTGGACAGAGTGGTGAAGGCGGCATTCGGCATGCTTGGTTTCATCGGTCAGAACATTGAATACAGGAGTTGGAATGTCTTGTTGAAGTTGTATAAGACATTGGTAAGGCCACACTTGGAATACTGTGTGCAATTCTGGTCACCCTATTATAGAAAGGATATTATTAAACTAGAAAGAGTGCAGAAAAGATTTACTAGGATGCTACTGGGACTTAATGGATTGAGTTATAAGGAGAGGCTGGATAGACTGGGACTTTTTTCTCTGGAGCGTAGGAGGCTGAGGGGTGATCTTATAGAGGTCTATAAAATAATGAGGGGCATAGGTCAGCTAGATAGTCAATATCTTTTCCCAAAGGTAGGGGAATCTAAAACTAGAGGGCATAGGTTTAAGGTGAGAGGGGAGAGATACAGAAGTGTCCAGAGGGGCAATTGTTTCACAACGAGGGTGGTGAGTGTCTGGAACAAGCTGCCAGAGATAGGAGTAGAGGTGGGTCCAATTTTGTCTTTTAAAAAGCATTTAGATAGTTACATGGGTACGCTGGGTATAGAGGGATATGGGCCAAATGCAGGCAATTGGGATTAGCTTAGGGGTTTTAAAACAATTTGGGCCGAAGGGCCTGTTTCCATACTGTAAACCTCTATGGCTCTATTTGTATCGGTGAGTTGAATTGGGTTAATTTGACTTCCAAATGTAGCCCAATATGGATTACTAATTGCAAAGATTCCTGATTGTCAAAATTTTGGGGTACATGCATCAATTATTTTAGATAAAACAAAGCTCCAGTTCCCCTCCCATGTTGACTTACCCAAACCCTAACCGATTATATGAAGTGTAGGCTGGTGTATCAGCCAATATTTACCCTCAATAAACATCAGTAGAACAAGTCATTTGGTCACTGTTGCATTGTGGTTCCTGGAACCTCACTGCCTTCAAATTGGCTGCCACCTTGTAAAACTTCACAAAGTGCTTCCTTTGCTGTGAAATGGTTTGAGACATCTCAAGATTGTGAGAGGTGCTCACGAAAGTTGATTCTGAACCATGGGACCCTGGGATCAACTGCCTTGTAAGCTGCCACAATCAGGTCACATTGGCATTGGGGGGCTTGTATTCACAAATAATAGTTGATAACGATAAGTATTAATTCTTCATGGCTAACTGTTTACATCTGATGCTACACACTGGGATACTCAATATTCTTTCCCTCGTATATATTCCATTTGATCTTTGCACAATCCCAGCAACTGCCACAATGTTTGGTCTTCATTGGATTATAAGAAAAGCAAGAAGTTGTACTCAAAAAGAAAACTGGTTACATAAAGTAGAAAGAATTAGAGGGATGGGTTGATAGGGCAAGATGAAGCAGGGTAGGAGGAGGCTTTTACGAAAGTATAGATTTGTCAGATGGAGGGGCTCTTTATTTGAAGGATTGAGATATTCAACAAGACTTGAAATTTCATCTTCAGGAATGATTGTTCTGCTGTTAGGGGCTTTCTCCAGGTGTTTGTATGACAGCCCTGATGCAGCACCATCAGAGTGCGCCATCTTCACATTTTTGGGCTGCCTCTTTGCAGCAGGAAGCAAATTTTAAGGTTATTTATCAGTGCCAAAAGTTACTGTGAAAATCCCCTAGTCGCCATACTCCGGCACCTATTCGGGTACACTGAGGGAGAATTTAGCATAGCCAATGCACCTAACCAGCACGTCTTTCAGACTGTGGGAGGAAACCAGAGCACCTGGAGGAAACCCACACAGACATGGGGAGAATGTGCAGACTCCACACTGACAGTGAGCCAAGCATGGAATTGAACGCAGGTCCCTGGCGCTGCGAGGCAGCAGTGCTAACCACTGTGCCGCCCCTTAATTGGGAGCTGGTCAGTTCATAACGAATGAATGCCAACACCAAATGATGAGCAAGGTTGAGGAGAATCCAAAAGGAAATGGCCAGATGGCCCAGCCCTCTGGACCTCCACACTCAGAGGACTCTGCTGAGAGGTACACTTACAAAGGGAAAAAAGTGGTATTTGCTCTTGTCTGTCTACTTATTTGGTCTGCAAATTTTCTCAGTCCCAGCTCCCTCATTGACCCCAGAGATCTCACATTCAGGGTGCTTCCTGCAGAGCTATTTATCATGCAGGTAGTGCAGATAGAGCAGTGATAAGTGCCGCAATACTGGTCCAACAATTAGATCATGGAACAAAATCATATTTCGAATCGATTAAAAATATTTCTTTCCAGTTTCATTTTTTCTCTAGTGATGAATTGCTGCAATAGATTTTGGAAAATCAAACCTCATTAGTAAGACGGAAATAAAGAATTTATAATGGAAAAATAAGTAAATACAAGGAAATGTACTTTGATGGATTTTTCCATTATTTTAATGGACAAAGTAATTTCACATCTATAGGATGTTGAGGCATTAATATCCCACAGGGTGATTTCAAGGCCATAAAATGGTTTGTAACAGTGGATTTTAGTATAAAATTCATTGCTCTCTGATCAGAGACATTGTTTAAAATATTTCGGGTAATTGAGTGTTTTGAATTATTTCTTAATCGATGTTAAATCAATATGGATGAAAATATAGCAGCATTGATAATGATGTCCCCAGCACACACTGGTATAGAACCCAGGGGAAAACAATCAACTTACGTGATGCCTGGGACAGCTCTCCTGCCTTTTTGCTTCTGTTTGTGACAGCAGTCCTTAAAAAGACCAGAGATCACTGTAACATAGTCAATAAATGTGGGCGAAATCGTTTAAATTGATCACTCATCAGGTAGTATCGAACCAAACAAGATGCCCAGATTATATCAGAACAAAGGAAAAATTATTACAATTAATAGATCACACACAATACCAACAGAGATAGATTAATGAGAATTACTTATTCCTCGCATGGAGAAGTATTCTTCACACAGAGGAGATACAGAGCAGGGAAACTGAAGAGATTCAGACAGGAAAATGCTTCTATTTGTGTTGTATTTCAGCATGTCCTCATTCATCTCAAAAAACATTCGAAGCGCAATAAATTACTGGAGGTGAACTCATGATTATTAAGTGGAGAAACATAGAATCATATAATCCCTACAGTGCAGAAAGAGGCCATTCAGCCCATCGATAACAATCCCACCCAGGCCCTATCCCTGTAACCCTATGTATTTTACCCCGCTAATCACCCTGACACAAAGGGGCAATTTAGCATGGCCAGTCAACCTAACCCGCAAATCTTTGGAGTGTGAGAGGAAACTGGAACACCCAGAGGAAATCCACGCAGACACGGGGAGAATGTGCAAACTCCCCATAGACAGACCCCGAGACCAGGATTCGAACCCAGGTCCCTGGCGCTGTGAGGCAGCAGTGCTAACCACTGTGCCACCATGCCATATGGCAGCCAATTGTTGACACCACCATCCCACAATGATTAGTGGCATAAATAACTAGCTAATCTTTGACTTGATTTATTGTCATATGTATTTGTATACAGTGAAAAGTATTGTTTCTTGTGTGATATACAGACAAAGCAAACCGTTCATAGAGAAGGAAAGGAGAGAGTGCAGAATGTAGTGTTATAGTCATAGCTAGGGTGTAGAGAAAGATCAACTTAGTGCAGGGTAAGTCCATTCAAAAGACTGATGGCAGCAGGAAAGAAGCTGTTCTTGAGTCTGTTCTGTGGGAATGATGTTGATCAGGGTATTGGAGAGAACTCACCATTTTCTCCAAAGAAATATTGCCACGGACTCTTTAACATCTACCCGAGCCACCGGGAAACAGGAAGCAGGCTGGGTACCACTCCATCCAGAAGATGTAGCACTTGGCAGGAGTCGATTATCACCTTAAGCTCTTAGTTTGGCACTCAAACCAACTATTTACTGATCAAGAGACATCGGCACTTCTAACTGTGTCTGGATCAAAGCAATTCTTCAGGCTCTGATCTTCATTTGGTACATCCATCACTTCACGCACTGGCTTCATTTCCTCAGTACACAGGAAACATTCATCATTAGCGGGCTATGTGAGAAAAGAAAAAAATAATGGAAGACCTGAATCAAATAAATATACAGGAGGAAAGGGCAACACTTTGTAATGTCTGCGAGTAATGGTAATACACACAGTTTTATAACACCATGGATAGATGCCAATTTGTGCCAATGGTGTGGATATTGATGATGTTGGATGTGGCAATGGAAATAAAAATTGGGAGGGAGGAAGGAAGGGCACGCATTTATAAACCACGGCTGAAATTTTCCAGCCTTTCCCACCACTGGGACCTTCCAGTCCCGCCAATGACGGCACCCTGCAGCGCATTCTCTGGGGGCAGAGGGTGTGGGGCATGCCAAACATTAGACATTGGCGGAAATGGAGGATCCCACAGTCAGCCAATGACAGGTCACCTCTGCTGCAGGAATGTACGCCATGGAGGGGCTGGAAAATCCCACCCTGTTTTTCATGACCTTGGGACCCCCCAAAGTCTTTACAGACAGTGATGTGTTTTTTTAAAGTAACGTCGAGACAGAGCATTGAATCTGAGCTCAGCAAACTCCCACAAATAGCAACTTGATAACAAGTGGATCATCTGTTCTTAGTGATGTGATTTGAGGGCACCAGGAAGAACTGCCCTCTTCCATTTCAAAATAGTCCCTCGGATTGTTTTTGAGCAGACAAAGATTAACATTGTATTCAGAAAAATACACCTCTGATAGTGCAGCAATCCCTCAGCACTTCAATGTTTTTATTCATTTGTGGGGCATGGGCGTCGCCCACTGACCAGCATTTATTGTCCATCCCTAGTTGCTCTTGGAGGGCAATTGAGAGTCAACCACATTGCTGTGGCTCTGTAGTCACATGTAGGCCAGACCAGGTAAGGATGGCAGATTTCCTTCCCTAAAGGGCATTAGTGAACCAGATGGGTTTTTCCGACAATCGACAATGGTTTCACGGTCATCAGTAGATTCTTAATTCCAGATATTTTTTATTGAATACAAATTCCACCAGCTGCTGTGGCGGGATTCGAACCCGGGTCCCCAGAACATTAGCTGAGTTTCTGGATCAATAGTCTAATGACAAGACCACTAAGCCATCGCCTTCCCACGAGTCATGGTTACAGAACGAGAGACCAGTCAGACCATTGAATCCGTGCTGACTCACAGCAGGAGCAATTTAGCAAATCCCGTTTGTCCATTCTTTCCCCAGAGCTTTGCAGTGCTTTTTTTCCCCTTTGGATTTTATCCAATTCCCACATTAAAAAGCCAAGATTGAATGTGCCTCCATATCTCTCAGGCACTAAAAAAGTTATGATCGAGACATTTGATGATATCAACAGAAGTTAACAGATTTATTTCAAAATCATGAGGAGTCTTGACAGAATAAATGGAGCGAGTGATTAGGATCTGGAATGCACTGTCTGAGAGTGTGGTGGAGACAGATTCACACAGCGAGTGGTTAGGATCTGGAATGCACTGTCTGAGAGTGTGGTGGAGACAGATTCACACAGCGAGTGGTTAGGATCTGGAATGCACTGTCTGAGAGTGTGGTGGAGACAGATTCACACAGCGAGTGATTAGGATCTGGAATGCACTGTCTGAGTGTGGTGGAGACAGATTCACACAGCGAGTGGTTAGGATCTGGAATGCACTGTCTGAGAGTGTGGTGGAGACAGATTCACGCAGCGAGTGGTTAGGATCTGGAATATACTGTCTGAGAGTGTGGTGGAGACAGATTCAGTTTTAGCTTTCAACAGGGAATTGGATCATAATGATACTGTAGGTATGCAGGGAAAAGGGATGGGGTGGTACCAGCTAAAATATTTATGCACAGAATCAGTATGGACTTGATGGGCCAAATAGCCTCATTCTGTGTAACTGCTCTGTAATCTCTGCCAATTTAACACCCAATCTGCATCAATGTTCAGGCCTTGTCAAACACTGGTCAGACAGTGCTGAATCTGCTGGGTATTTTAGGTTGTGCTATATCTCTGTCACAATCACACCTCCATTACAGAGTTGAAAGCAATGTATTGATTTTGAAAATAGTTAAAAAGACTCTCATTAAAAGCGCAATCACTAAGATGTGAGCAGGAAATGCCGCGGGAGCTTAAAATGAACCGACCTTTTCACAGTTGCTGCGCTTACAGCCTTTGCTAAAGTAAACAGCTTTTGAAGAGGGAAAGACGCTTGGAGCATTAAGAAAAGAAATAGATTTCTGTGAAAGTGTTTGGAAGGGAGACAGGTTTTTCTCTTTAGAAATGCACAAGGCTAATGATGAGACGTAAAGTTGACAGACGTGTGGAGCAATTAGTCTGTCACAAATTACCTTCACTAATGTCAAGCAGGAATTTCTAAACAAGTACAGTCCCATTAACAGCTGACTACAAGCAAAATTAATTAACGGTTTATTTTTTGTTAAGTGCTCAGTGCAGCATCTCAGATCGAGGTACCTTGAAAGAGAAAGCATTAAAATCAACAAATTGATGAGAAGGTTTGATTTTTTTTCAACTTTTCCTTCTCTCCTACTGAGTCCTGTCGTGCTGCCTCCACATGTCCCGGTTCCGAGTTCAGCCGGAGATCACAATGCCGTAGATTGTTTAGTTTTTCATTATTTGTTCACAAGATGTGGATGTCACTCGCAAGGGGAACATTTATTGCTCATGAGAAGATGGTGGTGAACCAGCTCCTTGAATAACAAAGCCATTTTGGAGGGCAGTTCAGAGTCAACCGCAATGTAGGGTGTGTCACATAGAAGCCAGGTCACATAAGGACAGTAGATTTCCTTCCCTAAAGGGCATGGGTATGCCAGATGGTGTTTTAATTGCAATCTGATAGTTTTATTGTCACCATCACCGATAATGGCTATTTAATTAGCAGACTATACATTCCCCTGGTGCTGTGGTGAGATTTGAATTTATGCCGTCTCAAGCAGGAAAGATGGGGCAGGGAGGTTGGGGGGGGGGGGGGTGGTGATGGTGGGGGGCTGGACACCTCCATCAGAAGCCCTCTTGTGACATTATTGTCCCTTTCAGATATGTTTTTTTTAAATCATGATCTCTGCAGCCGTGGGTGATGTCATTGGTGGGAGGAGAAAAAAAAAACACTGTGGGCAGGTCAGGTGACAAGAGGTTGTTTTGAGTTTTGTTTTGGCTGCAGTGTTAGAGGCCGAGGTGAAACAAAACTCTCTATTCAAAAAAAAAATTATCAGTTAGCTGAAAGCACAGATTATTGCCACCCTGCAGTAAAGAATCTATGTTTTGGGGAGCTGAAGGCTACAAGCTGCTCTGAGTTTTCAAGATCATTTGAAATCAGCATTCAACCCAGGGAACTGGATTCCAGTATGATGTGAGCTTTAGCCCATGCAGTGACAAATCTGTTTAAAAGGTTTTGTTATTGGATGTTGGTTTTAATTGGAACACATTGGAGGTATCCATTAAGAATTATACATTATGGCGGTTTTGTTTCTTGTTTGTAATTGATAAAAGTTCTTGCTAATTTTCTTACGATACTTGTTAACCATATTCTTAAATAAATCTTGTTTGATAAAAGCTCCCTAGTGGGTCACTTGAATCACACCTGAAGTGAAGCATCCTAGCCAAATTCAAGATGTAAAACTTATGATTCAGGTGAGTTTCAGAAAACACTTGAGTTTCTAACCTGAACCATAACACCTTCTGAAGTTGGGAAGTGATACCCCGCCATCTGAAAATTAAAGCCATGATTTTGAATGTCTCTAGAAGTGGTCGTTTGGGAATATAGAACTTGAGCATTTCTGAAAAAGAAACAGTTTCTGATGAGTACAAGACAAAAAGATTCAACAAAAATGTCTCTATTTTTGGTCTCTTATGAAAGTTGCTTTTCACTACTGCTCCAAGGAGAACAATCCCAGCTTCTTCTATATTCCTGGCATTATGGTTGTGAATCTCTCCTGAACACTCCAAGGCCTTAACATCCTTCCTGAAGTGTGGTGCCCTGAATTGTGGTCAGAATGTTGGACAGATGTTTGGTCTACAGGGGAGTCAGATGTTATGTCGAACATGCGGGAAAGTAAAGTGATGGCCACAATCAGGTCAGTCATGGTCTTAATAAATGGTGAGACAGGGCTTGATGGGCCAAGTGGGCTACTCCTGCTCCTGTTTCTTATTAACTTATTGCTTGCCCCTTGAAGCAGTCACCAGCTAGCCTTTTCCCATGTGGTGAAGGTGTTCCCACATTGCTGTTAGATAGGTAGCTACTCTGATTCTCCAAGGATTTTAACTCAACAAAAATGAAGAAATGGCGATATAGCAGCAGTGCTAACCATGGTACTAATGGGTGGCACGGTGGGTGGCACTGTGGTTAGCACTGTTGCCTCAAAGCGCCAGGGACCCAGGTAAAATTCAGGCCTTGGATAACTGTCTGTGTGGAGTTTGCACATTCTCCCCGTGTCTGTGTGGCTTTTCTCCGGTTTCCTCCCACAGTCCAAACATATGTGAGTTAGGTGGGTTGGCCATGCTAAATTGTCCCTTAGTGTCAAGGGGACTAGCAGTGTAAATAGGTAGGGTTACGGGGATAGGGCCTGGGTGGGATTGCTGTTAGTGCAGGCTCGATGGGCAGAATGGCCCCCTTCTGCAGTGTAGGGTTTCTATGATTCTACATATACCTTCTTACACATGTGTGGAATTAATTGGGGAAAATTAGCTGATTGCCATGGAACCTGCCTCTTACTCTGTTCAAATTATTGAGTTAAAATTTGGATGATCTCCATTAGGGGTGCTGTGTTTTTGCTTAGTTGCCCAGGCAATGCTTTCCAACCAAGAACCATGGAGAATATTCTGCCTCAGTGACGCCTTTCTGGGCAGCAGATGCCCAGCTGAACTATGTCTGTTATTTGTAGATGAGCACGGATATTAATATTGTCAATCCATTCACAGCTTAGCCTAATGCTGCTCTCAGTCCACAGACTCCCAGGGTAGTTGAAGAGTGATCAGGAAAAGGAATACTGCTTGACTGTCCGCTCTCCAGCTGTGCTGAAGGTAATTCTAATATGGCCACTGTTGCTTCTGAGCTGAGATCAGGAAAGCAATCAGATTTCGATTATCCTTGTTCAAGAATGTTTGGTCCACACTGTTATCTCACTGGGACATTGTGACAGCAAAACTATATTCTTTTCAAGACCTTCTTGGAATATATACAAATCCAGGGACACTTGTCACCAACTGACATAACCTAGATTCTATTGGCAAGGAACGCAGTAAGGAGATATACCAGCCCCTCAGGGAAGCAAGTGATTGGGTAATCTAGCCTGAAATTCTCCAAAAGCTCTCCATTTCACCAATCCTTGTCTCTTGCGAATCCTTGATTTTTGTTATTCCATCACTGGTGGCTGTGTCTTTAGCTACCAGCATTTATTGTCCATCCTTAATCACCCTTGAACTTAGTGGCTTGCTATCAGCCATTTCAGAGTCTGCAGTCACATGTAGGTCAGATAACCGTTAGTGATGGGCCTTTACAATGATTGGCAATGGTTTCATGGTCATCATTAGACTCAACTCAAAATTCTCCATCTGCTGTTGTGGGATTTGAACCCAAATCCCTAAAAACACAAACAGAAAATGCTGGAAAACCTCAGCCGGTCTGGCAGCATCTGTGGGGAGAGAATAGGGCCAAATGTTTTGAGTTTAGGTGACCCTTCGTCAGAGCAAAAATGAAGCAGCTCTGACAAAGGGTCATCCAGGCGCAAAACGTTGGCTCAAGTCTCACTCAACAAATACAGTCAGACCTGCTGAGGTTTTCCAGCATTTTCTGTTTCTGTTTCAGATTCCAGCATCTGCAGTATTTTGTTTTTATCCCCAGAGCATTACACTGGGTCTTTGGATTACAAGTCCAGTGACAATATCACTGCACCACCGTCTCCATTTAAATGCAAGTATTTTTTTGCATCCAATTTTGTTTCATTACAACATCTCCACCTCAAGTTTTTTAAAATCTTAGATATTTGACATTGAGAGGCTGATGCGCGACAATCAAGCACGAGGTACAAAGCTTCAGCTATTGAAGGCTTTTATTAGCAAACAATGGAACTAACTAACACGAGTACACCAATTCAGACTGGAGGGGTCCCGCCTGAGCAGAGGGTCTTATACCTCTCCCCAGGAGGCGGGGCCCGACCGGGATGTGCCATAACAACATCTACCACAGGTAAACACCCTAACCCAACAACATTATACAACCCCCACAGTGGCAACACCCTAACCCAACAGTGACATAGGAATAACCCCACAGTGGTAACCAACGATGGTTCACCACATTCACCCCTCCTTTAAAAACAAAGGCCGGCGGGGTGCGAAAACAGGTCACATATATACAAAATTCACAAGTCCAGACAGTCTGGAGGACCGCACCGTCGCTGTGATCTCCTCAACACCGGTTGCGACACCGGAGCAGGTGCTTGCGGTGGCGTTCTCTCCAAAACAGCGTCCGGCTGTCCCCTCGAGGACTCCCGGGCCGGTTGACCCTGGTGCCTCATGGTGCAGGGGATCTCGCCTCGATGGTGCAGGGGATCCTGGAACCTTCTGTGGTGGCGCCGATCTCCGAGTCTCAGGCAAGCTGTACATGGGAGTATAACTGTTATGCACTGGTCCCGGTGCTGACCGCGCCACGTCTGGGGAAGAAATAAGTGATAGGGGATTCGTGACAGGGGGTATGGGAGCGACAGGAGTTGCTACGTCCCCTGCGGGCGCCAGGTCTCGAATCGAGACTGTGTCCTCTCGCCCGTCAGGATATGCCACATAGGCATACTGAGGGTTGGCGTGGAGGAGTTGGACCGGTTCGACCAAGGGGTCGGACTTGCGGGCCCTCACATGTCGCCGCAGAAGGACGGGTCCTGGGTACGTCAACCAGGCTGGTAAGGAGATCCCCGAGGACGACTTCCGAGGGAATGAGAACATCCTCTCGTGGGGAGTAGCATTGGTTGCCGTACACAGGAGGGAGCGAATGGAATGAAGCGCATTTGGAAGGACCTCCTGCCAACGGGAGACTGGAAGGCCCCTGGATTTCAGCGCCAGTAGGACAGCCTTCCAGACTGTAGCATTCTCCCTCTCCACCTGTCCGTTACCCCTAGGGTTGTAGCTCGTGGTTCTACTAGAGGCAATCCCGTATGAGAGCAGGAATTGCCTCAAGTCGTTACTCATGAACGACGAGCCCCTGTCGCTATGTATGTAGCAGGGGTACCCGAACAGGGTAAAAAGATCACTGAATGCCTTAATCACTGTGGCAGTCGACGTGTCCGCACAGGGGACAACAAACGGGAACCGGGAGTATTCATCTATTATATTGAGAAAATAGACATTCCGGTCCGTTGAGGGAAGGGGGCCCTTAAAATCCACACTCAGCCTCTCGAAGGGGCGAGTGGCCTTGACCAATTGTGCCCGGTCCGGTCGATAAAAGTGCGGTTTGCATTCCGCGCAAATCCGACAGCTTCTCGTTACTGACCTGACATCCTCCACCGAGTAGGGCAGGTTGCGGGCTTTTACGAAGTGGTAGAGTCGGGTGACTCCAGGATGGCACAGGTCATTGTGGAGGGCCTTCAAGCGGTCCTCCTGCATGATGGCGCATGTTCCGCGCGAGAGGGCATCCGAGGGCTCATTGAGCTTCCCTGGACGATACATAATATCGTAATTATAGGTGGAGAGCTCAATTCTCCACCGCAAGATCTTATCATTCTTGATCTTGCCCCTCTGCGTGTTACTGAGCATAAACGCCACGGATCGTTGATCCGTGATCAGGGTGAACCGCTTCCCCGCCAGGTAATGGCGCCAGTGTCTGATGGCCTCCACAATGGCCTGAGCCTCCTTCTCCACCGCTGAGTGCCGAATTTTGGGGCCTTGAAGGGTGCGGGAAAAAAACGCGACGGGCCTGCCTGCCTGGTTTAGTGTGGTGGCCAGGGCGAAATCAGATGCATCACTTTCCACCTGAAAAGGGATGGATTCATCCACCGCGTGCATCGTGGCTTTCGCAATGTCGCTTTTCAAAGCCTTGAAGGCCAATTGGGCCTCCGGCGTGAGTGGGAAGGTCGTGGACTTGATGAGCGGACGGGCTTTGTCCGCGTAGTTGGGGACCCACTGCGCATAATACGAAAAGAAGCCGAGACATCTCCTCAGTGCTTTTGTGCTAGCGGGCAAGGGAAGTTCAGTAAGGGGGCGCATACGGTCTGGATCAGGGCCGATGACCCCGTTTTCCACCACGTATCCAAGGATAGCTAACCTGCGCGTACGGAATACGCACTTCTCCCTGTTATAGGTCAGATTCAGGCGAGATGCAGTGCGCAGAAAGTTTTGGAGATTCGTGTCATGGTCCTGCTGGTCATGGCCGCAGATGGTGACGTTATCCAGGTACGGGAAGGTAGCCCGCAACTCGTTCTGGTCCACCATTCGGTCCATAGCACGCTGGAAGACCGAGACCCCATTGGTGACACCAAATGGAACCCTAAGAAACTGGTATAGACGACCATCCGCCTCAAAATCCGTGTATTGTCGGTCCTCTGGGCGGATGGGGAGTTGATGGTAGGCGGACTTAAGGTCTATGGTAGAGAACACCCGGTACTGCGCAATCTGATTGACCATATCAGATATGCGCGGGAGAGGATACGCATCCAGCTGCGTATAACGGTTAATGGTCTGACTGTAGTCGATGACCATCCAAGGTTTGTTCCCGCTTTTAACCACCACGACCTGCGCTCTCCACGGACTACCACTGGCCTGTATGATCCCTTCTTTGAGGAGCCGCTGAACCTCAGATCTGATAAAGATCCGGTCTTCAGCGCTGTAACGCCTACTCTGAGTAGCGATGGGCTTGCAGCCTGGTATCAGATTCTTAAATAAAGAAGGTGTGGTGATTTTTAGTGTGGAGAGATTGCATGCGGGGCGCTTTGGGCAATTTGGAGGCTGCGGCTGATTCCCTACTGCCAGTGAAGGGAGTGGCCCACCGTACTGTAGGATCACACTCTTCATGTGGACCATAAAGTTTAGTCCGAGGAGAATTGGCGCACAAAGGTGCGGTAACACAAGGAGCCTGTATCGCTCGTACATTGTGCCTGCACCTCTAGGGTTACCATACAACGTCCTTGGATCGGTACAGACCGGGACCGTGATGCCATGGAAATTGTCTGTTTGGCAGGTAGAACCCGGAGTCCACACCGTTTTGCAGTGTCAGGGTGAATAAAACTCTCGGTGCTCCCACTGTCAAACAGACAATACACAGTACGACCATTTACCTTGATGTTCATCATGGAACTGTCAAGCCTGTGATGCTTTGTCTGGTCCAGAGAGATCGACGCCACCGTTGGCCCCTGGGCGTCACTGCATGCAGCCGAGGTTGATACTGAGAACCCCTGCTGGTCGCTCCTAGTCGTCGTCGACCATGATGGCCGCCCCCATGAATCGCACGTGGGTGAGGGCGCCAAGCGTAGCGACTCCTGGTGGTCTTCCTCCTCCTCCGTCAGCCACAAAGGCGTCGTCCTGGGTTCGCACGTGGTCGGACCTCGTGGGTACTGCGACGCCGAAGGAGATTGTCTCTGCTCTGGTGGGTCACAGGCTGCACTGCCGTTCTTGGGCTTCGACCTGCAAACTTTAGCATAGTGCCCCTTTTTACCACACTGACTGCAGATCGCCGTTTTTGCAGGACACTGTTGCCGTGGATGCTTGGCTCCGCCGCAAAAATAGCATCGCTGGCCGCCTGGAGCTGCCGCCGTCGTCGGATCGATATGGGAGCGCGAGCCCGTGGGGCGAGGAGGGATTTGTGCTTGCTCCTGCCACGTTGTCTCCACGTGGTCTTCGGGGTACAGAGCCAAGCTTTTCGACGCTGCCTCCAGCATCTCAGCCATCTCCATCGCTTGGGTCAAGTTGAGGTTCCCTTTCTCTAATAGCTTAAGCCGGATGTACGAGGACCCTACCCCTGCTACGAACGCATCTCGGGCGAGGTCGTACATATATTGCTCTGCCGACACATCTTTGCAGTCGCAGCCCCTGGCAAGCTGCAAGAGCTCATTGGCGTAGTCCTCCATGGTTTCGCCCGACGTCATGTAGCGAGGAGGTAACGAGCGTGGATCTCGTTGGGTGGTCTCGTGTATCGTTTCTTCAAGAGCTCGATGGCCCTCGGGTAAGTGGTGGCCGCACGAATCGCAAGATAGACCGTGTCGCTTACCCTCGCGTGGAGGACCTGGAGTTTGTCGTCGTCCGTAGTAACTGCTGCAGAGGCCGCCAGGTAGTCCTCGAAACACTTCCACCAGTGGTCGAAGGTGTTAGCGGCACCGACCGCACGTGGGTCCAGCGTCAGACGCTCTGGTTTTAGTATTTGTTCCACACTCCCTTTACTGTCGAGAGTTTTATGTTTGCTAATAAAATTGATGCGCGACAATCAAGCACGAGGTACAAGGCTTCAGCTATTGAAGGCTTTTATTAGCAAACAATGGAACTAACTAACACGAGTACACCAATTCAGACTGGAGGGGTCCCGCCTGAGCAGAGGGTCTTATACCTCTCCCCAGGAGGCGGGGCCCGACCGGGATGTGCCATAACAACATCTACCACAGGTAAACACCCTAACCCAACAACATTATACAACCCCCACAGTGGCAACACCCTAACCCAACAGTAACATAGGAATAACCCCACAGTGGTAACCAACGACTGCTAAGGAGGAAATTGCGTGTCCCCAAGCAGAGATACTTGAACAATTGACAGACACAGGTGAGGTGCCTGAAGATTGGAGGGTGGCAAATGTTGTGCCTTTGTTTAAAAAGGGCTGCAGGGAAAAGCCTGGGAACTACAGGCCTGTGAGCCTCACATCTGTAGTGGGTAAGTTGTTAGAAGGTATTCTGAGAGACAGAATCTACAGGCATTTAGAGACGCAAGGACAGATTAGGGACAGTCAGCATAGCTTTGTGAGTGAAAATCATATCTCACAAATTTGCTTGAGTTTTTTGAAGGGTAACCAAGTAGGTAGATGAGGGCAGTGCAGTTGATGTTGTCTACATGGACTTTAGCAAGGCCTTTGACAACATACCGCATGGTAGATTGTTGCATAAGGTTAAATCTCACGGGATCCAAGGTGAGGTAGCCAAATGGATACAAAATTGGTTTGATGACAGAAGACAGAGGGTGGTTGCAGAGGGTTGTTTTTCAAACTGGAGGCCTGTGACCAGCAGTGTGCCTCAGGGATCGGTGCTGGGTCCACTGTTATTTGTCATTCATAGTAATGATTTGGATGAGGATCTAGGAGGCATGTTTGCAGATGACACCAAGATTGGTGGCATAGTGGACAGTGAAGAAGGTTATCTAGGATTGCAATGGGATCTTGATCAATTGGGTCAGTGGACTGATGAATGGCAGATGGAGCTTAATTAAGATAAATGCGAGGTAATGCATTTGGTAGATCAAACCAGAACAGGACTTACTCAGTTAATGGTACGATGTTGGGGAGAGTTATAGAACAAAGATCGAGGGGTACAGGTTCATAGCTCCTTGAAAGTAGAGTCACAGGTGGACAGAGTGGTGAAGAAGGCATTTGGCATAAGAACATAAGAACTAGGATCAGGAGTAGGCCATCTGGCCCCTCAAGCCTGCTCCGCCATTCAATAAGATCATGGCTGATATTTTTGTGGACTCAGCTCCACTTACCCACCCGCTCACCATAACCCTTAATTCCTTTACTGATCAAAAATGTATCTGTCCTTGCCTTAAAAACATTCAATGAGGTAGCCTCAACTGCTTCACTGGGCAGGGAATTCCACAGTTTCACAACCCTTTGTGTGAAGAAGTTCCTCCTCAACGCAGTCCTAAATCTGCTTCCCCTTATTTTGAGGCTATGCCCCTTAGTTCTAGGGATAGTCAGCACGGTTTTGTGAAGGGTTAGTCGTGCCTCACAAACCTTATTGAGTTCTTTGAGAAGGTGACCAAATAGGTGGATGAGGGTAAAGCGGTTGATGTGGTGTATATGGATTTCAGCAAAGCGTTTGATAAGGTTCCCCATGGTAAGCTTTTGCAGAAAATACGGACATATGGGATTGAGGGTGATTTAGTGGTTTGGATCAGGAATTGGCTAGCTGTAAGAAAACAAAGGGTGGTGGTTGATGGGAAATATTCATCCTGGAGTTCAGTTACTAGTGGTGTACCGCAAGGATCTGTTTTGGGGCCACTGCTGTTTGTCATTTTTATTAATGACTTGGATGAGGGCGTGGAAGGATGGATTAGTAAATTTGCGGATGACACTAAAGTCGGTGGAGTTGTAGACAGTGCAGAGGGAAGTGGCAGGTTACAGAGGGACATAGACAAGCTGCAGAGCTGGGCTGAGAGGTGGCAAATGGAGTTTAATGCGGAAAAGTGTGAGGTGATTCACGTTGGAAGGAGTAACAGGAATACAGAGTACTGGGCTAATGGTAAGATACTTGGTAGTGTGGATGAACAGAGGGATCTGGGTGTCCATGTGCATAGATCCCTGAAAGTTGGCACCCAGGTTGATAGGGTTGTTAAGAAGGCGTACGGTGTGTTAGCTTTAATTGGTAGAGGGATTGAGTTTCGGAGCCAGGAGGTCATGCTACAACTGTACAAAACTCTGGTGCGGCCGAATTTGGAGTATTGCGTATAGTTCTGGTCGCCATATTATAGGAAAGATGTGGAAGTGTTGGAAAGGGTGCAGAGGAGATTTACCAGGATGTTGCTTGGTATGGTGGGAAAATCGTATGAGGAAAGGCTGAGGGGCTTGAGGTTGTTTCCGTTAGAGAGAAGAAGGTTAAGAGGTGACTTAATAGAGGCATACAAGATGATCAGAGGATTAGATAGGGTGGATAGTGAGAGCCTTTTTCCTCGGATGGTGTTGGCTAGCACGAGGGGACACAGCTTTAAATTGAGGGGTGAGAGATATAGGATAGATGGTAGAGGTAGGTTCTTTACTCAGAGAGTAGTAAGGGCGTGGAATGCCCTGCCTGCACCAGTGGTGGACTCGTCAACGTTGAGAGCATTCAAGTGGTTATTGGATAAACATATGGATGATATTGGAATAGTGTAGATTAGAGGGGCTTTAGATTGGTTTCACTGGTCGGCGCAACACCGAGGACTGCGCTGTAATGTTCTATGTTCTATCACTCGTCAGTGGAAACAACATCCCTGCTTCTATCTTATCTATTCCCTTCATAATCTTATATGTTTCTATAAGATCTCCCCTCATTCTTCTGAATTCCAATGAGTACAGCCCCAGTCTACTCAGTCTCTCCTCGTAAGCCAACCTTCTCAACTCCAGAATCAACCTAGTGAATCTCCTCTGCACCCCCTCCAGTGCCAGTATATCCTTTCTCAAGTAAGGAGACCAAAACTGTACACAGTACTCCAGGTGTGGCCTCACCAGCATCTCATACAGCTGCAACATAACCTCGCTGTTTTTAAACTCCATCCCTCTCGCAATGAAGGACAAAATTTCATTTGCCCTCTTAATTACCTGCTGCACCTGCAAACCAACTCCTTGAGATTCCTGCACAAGGACACCCAGGTCCCTCTGCACAGCAGCATGCTGCAATTTTTTACCATTTAAATAATAGTCCATTTTGCTGTTCTTCCTACCAAAATGGATAACCTCACATTTACTAACATTGTACTCCATCTGCCAGACCCTCGCCCACTCACTTAGACTATCAGTATCCCTTTGCAGACTTTCAGCGTCCTCTGGATACTTTGCTCTGCCACCCACCTTAGTGTCATCTGCGGATTTTGACACACTACACTTGGCCCCCAACTCCAAATCATCTATGTAAATCATAAACAATTACGGTCCCAACATTGATCCCTGAGGCACACCACTAGTCACTGATCGTCAACCAGAAAAACACCCATTTACCCCCACTCTTTGCTTTGTTAGTTAACCAATCCTCTATCCATGCTAATACATTGCCCATAACATCATGCACCTTTATCTTATGTAGCAGTCTTTGGTGCGGCACCTTGTCAAATGCCTTCTGGAAATCCAGATACACCACATCCACAGGTTCCCCATTGTCCTTTGCACATGTGATGTTCTCAAAGAATTCCACCAAATTAGTCAAACATGACCTTCCCTTCATGAACCCATGCTGCGTCTTCCCAATGGGAAAATTTATATCCAAATGTCTCGCTATTTCCTCCTTGATGATAGATTCAAGCATTTTCCCTACTACAGGAGTTAAGCTAACCGGCCTATAGTTACCCGCCTTTTGTCTACCTCCTTTTTTAAACAATGGCGTCACATTTGCTGTTTTCCAATCTGCGGGAACCACCCCAGAGTCCAGCGAATTTTGGTAAATTACCACGAGTGCATTTGCTATTTCTCCCGCATGCTTGGTTTCATTGGTCAGAACATTGAATACAGGGGTTGGGACATCTTGTTGAAGTTGTACAAGACATTGGTAAGGCCACACTTGGAATACTGTGTATAGTTCTGGTCACCCTATTATAGAAAGGATGTTATTAAACTAGAAAGTGCGCAGAAAAGATTTACTAGGACTTGATGGTTTGAGTTATAGGAGAGGCTGGATAGACTGGGACTTTTTTCCCTGGAGCGTAGGAGGCTGAGAGGTGATCTTATAGAGGTCTATAAAATAGTGAGGGGCATACAATGAAAAAAGAAAATTACAGCACAGGTACCGGCCCTTTGGCCCTCCAAGCCTGCACTGTCCATACTGTCCGACTGAGCTTCAACCCCCTACCCTTCCGGGGACCATATCCCTCTATTCCCATCCTATTCATGTATTTGTCAAGACGCCCTTTAAAAGTCACGATCGTATCTGCTTCCACTACCTCCCCCGGCAGCGAGTTCCAGGCGCCCACCACCCTCTGCGTAAAAACCTGCCTCGTACATCTCCTTTAGACCTTGCCCCTCAGTAAGATAATCAACATCTTTTCTCAAAGGTAGGGGAGTCTAAAGCTAGAGGGCATAGGTTTAAGGTGAGAGGGGAGAGATACAAAAGGATCCAGAGGGGCAATGTTTTTCACACGGAGGGCGGTGAGTGTCTGGAACAAGCTGCCAGAGGCAGTAGCAGAGGTGGGTACAATTTTGTCTTTTAAAAAGCATTTAGACAGTTACATGGGTAAGATACGTATAGAGGGATATGGGCCAAACGCAGGCAATTGGGACTAGCTTAGTGGTTAATAAAAAGGGAGGCATGGACAAGTTGGGCCGAAGGGCCTGTTTCCATGTTGTAAACCTCTGTGACTCTATGAGCTGCAGGAGATTGTTTGATGTTACGTCCAGGGATCTGAATCGTGAAATGCTTTGTATTTTTCAAACACTAATGACAAGCGCAAAGCCACCTTTGTCTGTTTGACGATGTGAGCTGCTGATGAACACGTTTTGTGCTGTAAATAGAAGGTAAGCGTGACATCTCCCATTAAGCCTTATATGATGAGCTTCTGCAGATGGTACCAGGGCTTCTGCTGAACCATTCAACAGATTAAAACCAATTCAGCAACACCTTTGGTCCCTTTCCTGACTGTTGTGTTTTCTGCCTCTGGGATATGCAGAGATGACACACCAACCTTTCCGTGCGCATACATTTTATTTACTTTTTTTTTAAACGCTCGCTTGTATACAGCTGCTTGCTTTCATTTTAGTTTCTATTTCCCTTCAACCACACCCAGGCTTGATTCACAGCACACAGATCAGCTAAGAGTCAATAGACACACATGACTGAGTACCAAACAGTAGAACAATGCAACACTGACTCAGTGAGATTTGAATTTCGAAGTGTTTTTCTCAACTGCTCTGTATAATTTTAGGTAGAAGGTTCTCAAAAGCCATAAAGAGACAGACTAGATTGAATTTGCACTGTTCTTCCAACTGTTAATTATTTGACATATTGCTAATTGTCTGGCATATTGTTAATCACATTTTAATGCTACAACCCTCTTGCCAGTGACTCAACTTGCAGTTGTTGCCTTACCTATGTGTCAAACTCAACACTTTCCCTCATAAAACCACAAATTCCCTTCCATTTATGTCTAATTGATTGCTTCATTCTCTTCTCTGCTTGCTTCAACAGTTTAATTGTCGTTGTAAACGTATGCAAATTAGTGTGCTATTTTTACCTTTTTTGTGCAGTCATTAGACTCACGAAGGCTCTCGGAGCAATCAATCACCACAATTAACGTTGAGTGAAGTATTTGTTCAAGCATCAAGGAATGCAAATCAAATTGTTCTGGACAGAGCTTATCGGGGCGTGATTAAGATTAAGGGCACGATGGAGCCTTCAGCCCTGCGATCCTCTACCATACCTGCATTCCTCCAATTCTCTTTCCTTGCACAGATCCAAAATCAGCGTTGTTCTATCATTGAGGCTCAGGCATTAGAAACTCCCTCCCGAAACCTCTGCGGCTCTCTACCTCTGTCCCCCCTTGGTTGAGAGGTCAATCACAGAGGGGCACAGTTTTAGGGTGAGGGGCAGGAGATTGAGAGGGGATTTGAGAAAATCCTTCTTTACTCAGAGGGTGGTGGAAATCTGGAATGCGCTGCCCGGGAAGCTGGTGGAGGCGGGAAGTCTTGCAACATAGTTTTTGGATGTGCACAGAACATTCAAGGATATGAGACATGGACAGAAAAATGGAATTAGCGTGACTTTAGTGGTAGTTATTGTTGGTACAGACTTGGTAGGCCAAAGGGCCTTTTCTATAGATAGACGCTATAGTTTAGAAAGCCCACCGCGCCTTTACTTTCTCAGAAGACTGAGGAAATTTAGCATGTCCGCTACGACTCTCACCAACTTTTACAGATGAACCATAGAAAGCACTCCTTCCGTTTTTTTCACAGCTTGGTATGGCTCCTGCTCTGTCCAAGACTGCAAGAAACTACAAAGAGTCATGAATGAAGCCCAGTCCATCACGCAAACCAGCCTCCCATCCATTGACTCTGTGTACACTCCCTGCTGCCTCGGCAAAGCATCCAGCATAATTAAGGACCCCACGCACCCCGGACATTCTCTCTTCCACCTTTCTCCATCGGGGAAAAAGATACAAAAGTCTGAGGTCACGTACCAACCGACTCAAGAACAGCTTCTTCCCTGCTGCTGTCAGACTTTCGAATGGACCTACTTTGCACTAAGTTGATCTTTCTCTATACCCTAGCTATGACTGTAACACTACATTCTGCACTCTCTCCTTTCCTTCTCTATGAATGGAATGCTTTGCCTATATACTGCTCAAGAAACAATACTTTTCACGCTATTAGAATACGTGACAAGAATAAATCAAAATCAAATCCACTTCTGCACTGTACAACTCTCTGACTTGCTCCTCCTCCTTGCCAACGTTCCATAGAATCTCTTTTCACTGTGCTAATATATTCTTATGTGACTCAATGTCAATATTTGTTTTAATAATGCTCCCGTGAAGCACTTTGGGATGTTTTGCGACATTAAAGGCGCTACATCAATGTTAGTATTTGCCTTTATTGTTGTAACATGCTCAGTCTGCAGTGCGTTACTTCAGTCAATGTCAAACTCATCATTTCCCCAACATAAAACCAAGAAACCCTTTCATTTACATTTAATTGATTGCTTCTCCTTCTTTTCAACAGTCTAATTGCAGTCGTAAATGTATGCAGATTAGTGTGCTATTTTTAGTTTCTTTTCTGTGGTCATTAGCCTCGTTTAGGACTGCTCAGTAATCAATCACGACAATTAGCACTGAGTGAGGAGTATTTGTTTAGCTGTCTCTGTGAGCGGTTAGAAATGCAAATCCAATTGTTACGGACAGAGCTCATCAGGGCGTGATTAAGGATAAAAACCGGAATATGTAAATTATTCCCAAACTCAAAGTGTCTATTCATGCTACTGTGGTGGCAAATTTGTGAGCCAATGAGCTTCATTATGGTAACCAACAAGTTGGAGACGAGGTACGTCTCAGAATATATTTTGCAAAAAACAGAGAAATCCCGGCTTGTGTCACTGTCTGTGTGGAGTTTGCACCTTCTCTCCTCCTGGTGTCTGTGTGGATTTCCACCGGGAGCTCCGGTTTCCTCCCACACTCCAAAGATGTGCGGGTTAGGAGGTTTGGCCATGTTAAATTGTCCCTTCATGTCAGGGGGATGAGCTAGGGTAAATGCATGGGGTTATGGGGATGGAGTGTGGGTGGGATTGTAGTCGGTGCAGACTCGATGGTCCGAACGGCCTCCTTCTATACTGTAAAGTTCGATTATTCTATGATTTTATGAGAAATCAATTAGGCAGCAAATATCGATCAAAATCAGGGTGACTGACTGTTCAAGTGCTCAGTTTGCTGTGTATCTGTCACACTAAAACTATACCATTGAAAAATCAACATGCATGAAGAAAAGAACAATAACTTGGATCTATATAACATCTTAAAACATCTTCAGAACAAAGAACAAAGAACAGTACAGCACAGGAAAAAGGCCCTTCGGCCCTCCAAGCCTGTGCTGCTCCTTGGTCCAACTAGACCAATCGTTTGTATCCCTCCATTCCCAGGCTGCTCATGTGACTATCCAGGTAAGTCTTAAACGATGTCAGCGTGCCTGCCTCCACCACCCGACTTGGCAGCGCATTCCAGGCCCCCACCACCCTCTGTGTAAAAAACATCCCTCTAATATCTGAGTTATACTTCGCCCCTCTCACCTTGAGCCCGTGACCCCTCCTGAACGTCACATCTGATCTGGGAAAAAGCTTCGCACCGTTCACCCTATCTACCCCCTTCATAATCTTGTACACCTCTATTAGATCTCCCCTCATTCTCCGTCTTTCCAGGGAGAACAACCCCAGTTTACCCAATCTCTCCTCATAGCTAAGACCCTCCATACCAGGCAACATCCTGGTAAACCTTCTCTGCACTCTCTCTAACGCGTCCACGTCCTTCTGGTAGTGCGGCGACCAGAACTGGACACAGTACTCCAAATGTGGCCTAACCAGCGTTCTATACAGCTGCATCATCAGACTCCAGCTTTTATACTCTATACCCCGTCCTATAAAGGCAAGCATACCATATGCCTTCTTCACCACCTTCTCCACCTGTGTTGCCACCTTCAAGGATTTGTGGACTTGCACACCTAGGTCCCTCTGTGTTTCTATACTCCTGATGACTCTGCCATTTATTGTATAACTCCTCCCTACATTATTTCTTCCAAAATGCATCACTTCGCATTTATCCGGATTAAACTCCATCTGCCACCTCTCCGCCCAATTTTCCAGCCTATCTATATCCTGCTGTATTGCCCGACAATGCTCTTCACAGTGTTTCGCATTCAATGTACTATTCAGGTATACTGGCCTTGGAGGGGGTCCAGAGGAGGTTCATAAGAATGATCTCATAGAACATAGATCATAGAACATTACAGCGCAGTACAGGCCCTTCGGCCCTCGATGTTGCGCCGACCTGTGAAACCAATCGAAAGCCCATCTAACCTACACTATTCCAATATCATCCATATGATGTATCAATATATCCAATGACCATTTAAATGCCCTTAATGTTGACGAGTTCACTACTGTTGCAGGCAGGGCATTCCACGTCCTTACTACTCACTGAGTAAAGAACCTACCTCTAACACCTGTTCTATATCTATCACCCCTCAATTTAAAGCTATGCCCCCTCATGCTAGCCATCATCATCCGAGGAAAAAGGCTTTCACTGTCCACCCTATCTAATCCTCTGATCATCTTGTATGCCTCTATTAAGTCATCTCTTAACCTTCTTCTCTCTGACGAAAACAGCCTCAAGTCCCTCAGCCTTTCCTCATAAGATCTTCCCGCCATACCAGGCAACATCCTGGTAAATCTCCTCTGCACCCTTTCCAATGCTTCCACATCCTTCCTATAATGCGGTGACCAGAACTGTACGCAATACTCCAAGTGCTGCCGCACTAGAGATTTGTACAGCTGCAACATGACCGAATGGCTCCGAAACTCAATCCCTCTACCAATAAAAGCTAACACACCATACGCCTTCTTAACAACCCTATCAACCTGGGTGCCAAATTTCAGGAATCTATGCATATGGACACCGAGATCTCTCTGCTCATCCACACTACCAAGTATCTTACCATTAGCCCAGTACTCTGTATTCCTGTTACTCCTTCCAAAGTGAATCACCTCACACTTTTCCGCATTAAACTCCATTTTCCACCTCTCAGCCCAGCTCTGCAGCTTTTCTATGTCCCTCTGTAACCTGCAACATCCTTCCGCACTGTCCACAACTCCACCAACTTTAGTGTCATCTGCAAATTTACTAACACATCCAGGTCATTTATAAAAATGACAAACAGCAGTGGCCCCAAAACAGATCCTTGCGGTACACCACTAGTAACTGAACTCCAGGATGAACATTTCCCATCAACCACCACCCTCTGTCTTCTTACAACTAGCCAATTTTTGATCCAAACCGCTAAAACACCCTCAATCCCATGCGTCCGTATTTTCTGCAATAGCTTACTGTGGGGAACCTTATCAAACGCTTTACTGAAATCCATATACACCACATCAACGACTTTACCCTTATCCACCTCTTTGGTCACCTTCTCAAAGAACTCAATAACGTTTGTGAGGCACGACCTGCCCTTCACAAAACTGTGTTGACTAACCCTAATCAAATTATTCCTTTCTAGATGATAGAACATAGAACAGTACAGCACAGAACAGGCCCTTCGGCCCACGATGTTGTGCCGAGCTTTATCTGAAACCAAGATCAAGCTATCCCACTCCCTATCATCCTGGCGTGCTCCATGTGCCTATCCAATAACCGCTTAAATGTTCCTAAAGTGTCTGACTCCACTATCACTGCAGGCAGTCCATTCCATGATTATAAATCTTATCTCTTATAATCCTTTCCAAAACTTTGCCCACAACAGAAGTAAGGCTCAACTGGTCTATAATTACCAGGGTTGTCTCTACTCCCCTTCTTGAACAAGGGGACAACATTTGCTACCCTCCAGTCTTCTGGCACTATTCCTGTAGACAATGACGACATAAAGATCAAAGCCAACGGCTCTGTAATCTCCTCCCTAGCCACCCAGAGAATTCAAGGATAAATCCCATCTGGCCCAGGGGACTTATCTATTTTCACATTTTCCAGAATTGCTAACACCTCCTCCTTATGAACCTCAATCCTGTCTAGTCCAATAGCCTGTATCTCAGTATTCTCCTCGACAACATTGTCTTTTTCCTGTGTGAATACTGATGAAAAATATTCATTTAGCACCTCTTCTATCTCTTCGGACTCCACGCTCAACTTCCCACTACTGTCCTTGACTGGCCCTAATCTTACCCAATCTAAAGCCCATCTAACCTACACTATTCCAATATTATCCATATGTTTATCCAATGACCATTTAAATGCCCTTAATGTTTTATTCTTGACATACCTATAGAAATCTTTAGGGTTTCCCTTGATTCTACCTGCCAAAGACTTCTCATGTCCCCTCCTGGCTCTTCTTAGTTCTCTCTTTAGGTCTTTCCTGGCTAACTTCTAACTCTCAAGTGCCCTAACTGAGTCTTCACGTCTCATTTTTACATAAGTCTCCTTCATCCTCTTCGCAATTGATTCAACTTCTTTAGTAAACCACGGTTCCCTCGCTCGACCACTTCCTCCCTGCATGACAGGTACATACTTATCAAGGACATGCAGTAGCTGTTCCTTGAACAAGCTCCACATTTCAATTGTGCACATCCCCTGCAGTTTCCTTCCCCAACTTATGCATCCTAAATCTCGCCTAATCGCATCATAATTTTCTTTCCCCCAGCTATAACTCTTGCCCTGCAGCATAGACCTATCCTTTTCCATCGCTAAAGTAGACGTAACCAAATTGTGGTCACTATCACCAAAGTGCTCACCTACCTCCAAATCTAACACCTGGACTGGTTCATTACCCAGTACCAAATCCAATGTGGCTTCGCCTCTTGTTGGCCCATCTACATACTGTGTCAGGAAACCCTCTTGCACACATTGGACAAAAACTTGACCCCTCTAAAGTACTCGAACTATAGCGTTTCCAGTCAATATTTGTCAAGTTAAAGTTCCCCATAACAACTACCCTGTTACTTTCTCTCCGATCCAGAATCATCTTTTCAATCCTTTCCTCTACATCTCTGGAAATTTTCAGAGGCCTATAGAAAACTCCCAACAGGGTGACCTCTCATTTCCTGTTTCTAACCTCAGCCCATACTACCTCAGTAGACGAGTCCTCATCAAACGTCCTTTCTGCCACCGTAATACTGTCCTTGACTAACAATGCCACACCTCCCACTCTTTTACCACCTTCCCTGATCTTACTGAAACATCTAAACCCCGGAACCCGCAACAACCATTCCTGTCCCTGCTCTATCCATGTCTCCGAAATGGCCACAACATCGAAATCCCAGGTACCAACCCATGCTGCAAGCTCACCCACCTTATTCCGGATGCTCCTGGCGTTGAAGTAGACACACTTCAAACCACCTTCCTGCCTGCCAGTACACTCCTGCGACCTTGAAACCTTATTCGTTACCTCACTACTCTCAACCTCCTGTACACTGGAGCTACAATTCAGGTTCCCATTCCCCTGCTGAATTAGTTTAAACCCTCCCGAAGAGCATTAGCAAATTTCCCCCCCAGGATATTGGTATCCCTCTGGTTCAGGTGTAGATCATCCTGTTTGTAGAGGTCCCACCCACCCCAGAATGAGCCCCAATTATCCAGGTATCTGAATCCCTCCCTCTTGCACCATCCCTGTAACCACGTGTTCAACTGCTCTCTCTCCCTATTCCTCTCCTCGCTAGCACGTGGCACGGGTAACAAACCAGAGATAACAACTCTGTTTGTTCTAGCTCTCAGCTTCCACCCTAACTCCCTGACTTTCAGCCTTATATCCCCATCACTTTTCCTACCTATGTCTTTGGTGCCTATGTGGACCACAACTTGGGGCTGGTCCCCCTCCCCCTTAAGGATCCCGAAAACACGATCCGAGACATCATGGACCCCGGCACCTGGGAGGCACCACACCAGCCGCGAGTCCCTCTCGTTCCCACAGAATCTCCTATCTGTCCCCCTAACTATGGAGTCCCCAGTAACTAATGCTCTATTCCTCTCCCCCCTTCCCTTCTGAGTAACAAGGACAGACTCTGTGCCAGAGACCTGTACCCCATGGCTTACCCCTGGTAAGTCCCCCCCTCCCCCCCAACAGTATCCAAAACGGTATACTTGTTATGCAGAGGAACGGCCACAGGGGATCGCTGCACTGACTGCTTCTTACCCCTTGTAACAGTCACCCAAGTATCTTCATTTCTAGGAGTAACTACCTCCCTGTAGCTTTTATCTATAAGTGTCTCTGCCTCCCGAATGATCCTGAGTTAATCCAGTTCCAGCTCCAGATCCCTAACACGATCTTCCAGGAGTTGGAATTGGGTGCACTTCCTGCAGGTGTACTCAGTTGGGACATTAATGGTGTCCCTCTCCTCAAACAGCCCACAGGAGGAACATTGCACTACCTGCACAGACATCCCTGCTAACTTCCCTTACTAAGAAACAAAAGAGAAAAAGAAAGCTTACCTGCCCTCACTCCGAGTCTTTTTTTTTAGGTTAGAGGAGGGGGGAGGGTGGGAGACATTGAACGTGTAGTGTCTCGGGTTTCCTCCCCATTCAAATTTATTGGACAAAAACCTTCCCAGGCCTCTCCGCGGCCTACTTCTGGTTTCCTGTTTCCTGTTGCTCGGGAAAGAAAAACTCCAAAAACGTAAATTCAAAATCAAAGTCTCTTACCTTCCAGCTCTCCTCAAAAGAATTGCTCCCCTCTCTGCTTGCTCCGGTGGAACAATGAGTTCTCAGGAATGAAGGGTTTGTCATATGAGGAGCAGTTGAGGAGTCTGAGTCTATACTCGATGCAGTTTAGAAGGATGAGGGGGGGGGATCTAATTGAAACTTACAGAATACTGAGAGGCCTGGATAGAGTGGATGTGGAGAGGATGTTTCCACCAGTGGGAGAGACTAAAACTCGAGGGCACAACCTCAAAGTGAAGGGACGCTCCTTTAAAACTGAGAGGAGGAGGAATTTCTTCAGCCAGAGAGTGGTGAATCTGTGGAACTCTTTGCCACAGAGGACTGTGGAGGCCGGGTCACTGAGTGTCTTTAAGACCGAGGTAGATAGGTTCTTGATCAATAAGGGGATCAAGCGTTACGGGAAGAAGGCAGGAGAATGGGGATGAGAATCATATCAGCCATGATTGAATGGCAGAGAGGACTCGATAGGCTGAATAACCTAATTCTGCTCCTACATCGTACGGCCTTATTTACATTGATCGGTGAAGAGATTTAGTTTGATTGGTTTACAACAGTCACTGTACTTCAAAAGTGCTTCATTGGCTGTGAAATACTTTGAGACACACTAAACGTGTGAATCACACCCTATCAGTGCAAGTCTTCCACTTTGTAAAGCTTTTGGTTTGCCCTCATGATTTGTGGGGATCTCTAATGACAATCAAACATCCATTTTGGTGTCAAAAAAGGATATGTGTCACTGATGTGATTTATTATTGTCCCATGTATTGGTAAACAGTGAAAAGTATTGTTTCTTGCACCCTATACAGACCAAGCATATCGTATATAGAGAAGGAAAGGAGAGAGTGCAGAATGTAGTGTTACAGTCATAGCTAGGGTGTAGAGAAAGATCAACTTAATGCGAGGTAGGTCCATTCAAAACTCTGACAGCAGCAGGGAAGAAGCTGTTCTTGATTTGGTTGCTACATGACCTCAAACCTTTGGATCTTTTTCCCGACGGAAGAAACTGGAAGAGAGAATGTCCGGGGTGCGTGGGGTCCTTAATTATGCTGGCTGCTTTGCTGAGGCAGCGGGAAGTGTAGACAGAGTCAATGGCTGGGAGGCTGGTTTGAGTGATGGACTGGGCAACATTCACAATCCTTTGTAGTTTCTTGAGTTTTAGTCAGAGCAGGAGCCATACCGAGCTGTGATACATCGGATGCACTGTGGACACCAATGCAGGTGATTGATACTGTGCAATCAGATTGATGAGAATTTAGGCTGGGATTTTCCACTCCCGCTGCGGTATGTTTTCCAGCGGCAGAGGTGACTTGCTATTGTTTGTCATTTGCGGGATCTTGTGCAAATCGCATGTTTGCTTAAAAAGCAGAAATTACTCTACTTCAAAAGTAATTATGAGCCTGAAAAGCACTTTGCAACAATGGCTGGTTTCTATATAAAGGCAAACTCTTTCTTTCTGATGCACTGTACTTTCTGTCTGCGCTTAGAAACATAATCTATAAAATTAAATGTTACAATAAACCCGACAGTCGGGATTGACTAAACATTTAACCTTTCTTAAACTTTCCAGCTCCTTATCACACTGGGCTTCAGAATTATTCAGTGCAAATATTAGCATAACAATGTTTAACATGCTGTTCTGAAATTCCTTTCTCTGCCATTTTAGCAGAGGCTCAGGAAGTATATTCAGCCAGTCGCTTAGCAACACAGCTCATCAAGATCCCAAGTTCAATCCCTGCTCTGTGCTCAGTTTGCTAATCTCAACCAAAGTAAGAGCAAAGCAGCTTTAGCCTTGTAATAATGAGTGAAGCATCTTCCTCAATGCTCGAGTTTAGTCCCCGTGAATGAGGGAGGCGTTAGTTGACTAGAGCCAATAATTACCTCTCAACCAGCATCAAAACAGCGATGATCTTTTAAAAAGCAATCAGACAGTTACATGGGTAGGATGGTTATAGAGGGATATGCACCAAACGTGGGCAACTGGGACTAGCTTAGTGGCTAAAACAAAAGAGCGGCATGGATAAGTTGGGCCGAAGGGCCTGTTTCCATGCTGTAAAACTCTGTGACTCCATCTAGCCATGAATAGAACATGGGTCGGTGAGACCTTGTTGTGTGCAAATTAGCTGTTCTGGTTCCTACAAAAATTTTCAGTCTCACTGTGGCGGGATTTCCTCTGTGAACTATTTAAATCCCTGTTTACTTCAGCGGGACTGGAAGATCCTGCCATTGGGGAGGGGGCCATAAGATCCTGCCAAGAGGTTCACTTTCTCCAATCCATCATTGGATATTTGGTGGCTGCAGTACATCGTAGGCAATAAAATCCTCAACACAGCCAATCTGCCCATCATTGAGTACGTTCTCTTGTAAACTCAATTGCTGTGGACAGGACTTCTGTTACAGCTGGAAGATTCCAGAATGCCAGAAACTTTATGGTGAAGTCTGATTCAGTGATCGAGAATGAGTTGGATCTCATGAACACTTCATCATCCTGAACTCTGAACAGACAATTCTATCTGGCTGATATTGACCAACAGGATGTCAGAGCTGGGCGCTGCCAACAAACTGGCACCTTTCACCCAGACTGCAACTTATAAACAAACAGACAGGAGGTTGCTGAAGGAAGGTGGGGGCAACAGAAGGAGTTTGCTTATTTCAGAAACTCTCCAAACCTGGACATCCTTTGCCCCAGTTGCTCACGTACCTGCAGACCAAAGAATTGGCCTCTTCAGTCACCAGCCATCCTGCCAACTATTACAGAGGCAAAACTTCCTGTGATCTTTGCCTGCGAAGAACATGCCATCACCATCGTTATCATATTTTTCAGATGCTATGACATTGGATAGTTAAAATGTAGACCAGCCCCGATGGCTGATGGAGCAGTTCCCTATTCCTCTGATGGATACTCGAGCGGCAGGTCAAGCGGACATGACCGTACCACTGCCTGATCAACTAGAAACATAGAATCCCTACAGCGCAGAAGGAGGCCGTTCGGCCCATCGAGCCTGCACTAACAACTATCCCTGCAGATTTACCCTGACAGTAAGGGACAATTATGCGTGACCAAACTAGTCTACATGTTTTTGGACACGAAGGGGCAATTTTTCATGGCCAATCCACCCAACCTGCACACCTTTAGATTGCCGGAAGAAACCGGAGCACCCGTAGGAAACCCATGCAGACACGGGGAGAACGTGCAGACTCCACACAGACAGCGACCCGAGCCGGGAATCGAACCCGGCGCTGAGAGGCAGCAGTGCTAACCACTGTGCCACCCTAAATGCTAGAATCTGTCTCTCTTACTATACTGAAGTGCTGAGGGAGTTCTGGTGACTATGTAGATGGGCACTTAATGTTTACTTAATGCTCAGTGTTACCTGCTCAATGCACAAGTGAACTAATTGGCACTTGTAAAGATTTACTGCCAGCTGGGTGGTGTAAATATTAATTTCTTCTGAATAATATACAATTACAGTACGCAAACTTTTCCAATAGCTGCAGCCCAGCAATAATAATTAGTCAGTCAATTAAAGCAACATATTTGAACCTTTGCAGCTTCCTAGATGAATGTGTGCAGAATCTTGTGTAATGTGTCCATGGTCCATTAATGATCGATTAATGGGGACAAGGTTGTAGAACAAAGAATGAAGACTGACATTAGATCACTGGAGTGCACTGAGGCTAAATAAAAGCACATTGTTTAATAAAGAAACATCTTGTGCATAGTGGAAATGAAACTGAAGTCTACCTTAAATGAGCCAGAGTAAAAAAAATGTATTGACGTGAATCACAGTATTTGAATGGAACACACATTAATCTGAAATATGGTTTGAGTATAATGACATATAGAAGAAATAGGAGCAGAAAAAGACCATTTGTTCCCTCCCCCTCCATTTAATAAAATCAGGGTGATCTGATTGTGCCCTGAATTGCAGCTTGTTGTCTGCCCCCCATCATCCTTAACTCTCTTGTCGATCAAAAATCAAAGTCAGCCTTGAATATAGCACTGCTGCCTCACAACGCCAGGAACCCGGGTTCGATTCCTGGCTTGGGTCATTGTCTGTGTGGACTTTGCACGTTCTCCCTGTATCTGCTTGGGTTTCCTCCGGGTGCTCTGGTTTACTCCCACAGTCCAAAAGATGTGCTGGTTAGGTGCATTGGCCATGCTAAATTCTCTCTGTGTACCCGAACAGGCACCAGTGTGGAGACTAGGGGATTTTCACAGTAACTTCATTGCAGTGTTAATTTAAGCCTGCTTGTGACTAATAAATAAACTTTATGTGGTGAACCATCGTTGGTTCACCACTGGGGTTGTTATTGTATTACTGTTGGGCTAGGGTGTTGTTGTTATGGGGGTTGTACTATGTTGTTGGGATAGGGTGTTTACCTGTCCTAAGTGTTATCATGGCACACTCCAGTGGGGTCCTGCCTCCGGTGGCAGGGTATAAGACCCCCTGCTCCGGCAGGACCCCTTCAGTCTGAACGGGTGAATTTGTGTTAGTAGTTTCATTGTTAATGTATTAAAGCCTTCAGTTCTAAAGCCTTGTTTCCGGGTGCTCATTGAGGTGCATCAATTTAATACATTAACTGAGAATATGGAACAGATCCTAAAACCGGATCGTCTGACACTGGACCCACGTGCGGTCAGTGCAGCTAACACGTTCGAACATTGGTGGAAGTGCTTCGAGGACTACCTGGCAGCCTCGGTAGCTATCACTACAGACAGTGATAGACTCCAGGTCCTCCACGCAAGGGTAAGCGACACGATTTACCTAGCCATTCGTGCAGCTTCCACTTACCAGGGTGCCGTCGAGCTCCTAAAGAATAGGTACATTACGCCACCCAACGAGATTCACGCTCGTTATCTCCTCGCTACACGACGTCGGCAGTCGGGCGAGACCATAGAAGACTACGCCAATGAACTCCTGCAGCTTGCCAGGGGTTGTGACTGTAAGGATGTCTCCGCCGAGCAGTACATGCAAGACCTCGCCCGAGACGCGTTCGTAGCAGGGGTAGGGTCCTCGTACATCAGACTTAAATTATTAGAAAAGGGGAAACTCAACTTGACCCAGGCAATGGGGATGGCCGTGAGGTTGGAGGCGGCGTCGAAGAGCTTGGCGCTGTACCCCGAGGACCACGTGCAGTCAACGTGGTTGGAGCAAGCTCTGCTCCCTCCTCGCCCCGCGAACCCGCGCTCCCAGATCGATTCGACGACGGCGGCAGCTCCAGGTGGCCAGCGATGCTATTTTTGCGGTGGGGCCAAGCATCCACGGCAACAGTGTCCGGCAAGAACGGCAATCTGCAGCCAGTGCGGTAAAAAATCCACTACGGCAAAGTCTGCAGGTCCAAACCTAAAAACGGCAGTGCAGCTTGTAACCCTCCAGAACGGAGACCATCTCTTTCGGCGCTGCAGTACCCACGAGGTCCGACCACGTGCGATCTCAGGACGGCGCCATCGTGGCAGACAGAGGAGGAGGAAGACCACCAGGAGTCGCTGCGCTTGGAGCCCTCGGCCACATGCGATTCATGGGGGCGGCCATCATGGTCCACGACGACTAGGAGCGACCAGCAGGGGTCCTCAGCATCCACATCGGCAGCATGCAGCAGCGACCAGCAGGGGTCCTCAGCATCCACATCGGCAGCATGCAGTGACACCCAGGGGCCAACGGTGGCGTCGATCTCTCTGGATCAGACCAGGCATTACAGACTGGAACATTCCATGATGGAGGTAAAGGTTAGTGGCAGAACTGTAAATTGTCTGTTTGACAGTGGGAGCACCGAAAGTTTCATACACCCTGAAACTGCTAAAAGGTGTGGACTCCGGGTTCTCCCTGCCAAACAGACAATTTCCATGGCATCACAGTCCCGGTCTGTACCGATCCAAGGACAATGTATGGTAACTCTTGAGGTACAGGGCACAGTTTACGAGCAATACAGGCTCCTTGTGCTACCTCACCTTTGCGCGCCAATTCTCCTCGGACTAAACTTTATGGCCCACATGAGGAGTGTGATCCTACAGTACGGTGGGCCACTCCCTTCACTGGCAGTAGGGAACCAGCCGCAGCCTCCAAATTGCCCAAAGCGCCCCGCGTGCAATCTATCCACCCTGAAGATCACAACACCATCCCTTTTTAAAAATCTGGTACCTGGCTGCAAGCCCATCGCTACTAAAAGTAGGCGTTACAGCGCTGAGGACCGGATCTTTATTAGATCTGAGGTTCAGCGGCTCCTCAAGGAAGGGATCATACAGGCCAGTGCTAGTCCGTGGAGAGCGCAGGTCGTGGTAGTCAAAAGCGGGAACAAACCTCGGATGGTCATCGACTATAGTCAGACCATTAATAGATACACGCAGCTGGATGCGTATCCTCTCCCGCGCATTTCTGATATGGTCAATCAGATTGCGCAGTACCGAGTGTTTTCTACCATAGACCTTAAGTCCGCCTACCATCAACTCCCCATCCGCCCAGAGGACCGACAATATACGGCTTTTGAGGCGGATGGTCGTCTATACCAATTCCTCAGGGTTCCATTTGGTGTCACCAATGGGGTCTCGGTCTTCCAGCGTGCTATGGACCGAATGGTGGACCAGAACGGGTTGCGGGCTACCTTCCCGTACCTGGATAACGTCACCATCTGCGGCCATGACCAGCAGGACCACGACACGAATCTCCAACACTTTCTACGCACTGCATCTCGCCTGAATCTGACCTATAACAGGGAGAAGTGCGTATTCCGTACGCATAGGTTAGCCATCCTCGGATACGTGGTGGAAAACGGGGTCATTGGCCCTGATCCAGACCGTATGCGCCCACTCACTGAACTTCCCTTGCCCGCTAGCACGAAAGCACTGAGGAGATGCCTCGGGTTCTTTTCGTATTATGCACAGTGGGTCCCCAACTACGCGGACAAAGCTCGTCCGCTCATTAAGTCCACGACCTTCCCACTTACGCCGGAGGCCCAATTGGCCTTCAAGGTTTTGAAAAGTGACATTGCGAAAGCCACGATGCACGCGGTGGATGAATCCATCCCTTTCCAGGTGGAGAGTGATGCATCGGACTTCGCCCTAGCCGCCACACTAAACCAGGCAGGCAGGCCCGTCGCGTTTTTTTCCCGCACCCTTCAAGGCCCAGAGATTCGGCACTCAGCGGTGGAAAAGGAGGCTCAGGCCATTGTGGAGGCAGTCAGACACTGGCGCCATTACCTGGCAGGTAAGCGGTTCACCCTGATCACGGATCAACGATCCGTGGCGTTTATGTTCAGTAACACGCAGAGGGGCAAGATCAAGAACGATAAGATCTTGCGGTGGAGAATTGAGCTCTCCACCTATAATTACGATATTATGTATCGTCCAGGGAAGCTCAATGAGCCCTCGGATGCCCTCTCGCGCGGAACATGCGCCATCATGCAGGAGGACCGCTTGAAGGCTCTCCACAATGATCTGTGTCATCCTGGAGTCACCAGACTCTACCACTTCATAAAAGCCCGCAACCTACCCTACTCGGTGGAGGAGGTCAGGTCAGTTACTAGAAGTTGTCGGATTTGCGCAGAATGCAAACCACACTTTTATCGACCAGACCGGGCACATTTGGTCAAGGCCACTCGCCCTTTTGAGAGGCTGAGTGTAGATTTTAAGGGCCCCCTTCCCTCAACGGATCGGAATGTCTATTTTCTTAACATAATAGACAAATTTTCCCGGTTTCCGTTTGTTTTCCCCTGTGCGGACACGTCGACTGCCACCGTCATCAAGGCATTCAGTGAGCTTTTTACCCTGTTCGGGTACCCCTGCTATATTCATAGCGACAGGGGCTCGTCGTTCATGAGCAACGACTTGAGGCAATTCCTGCTCTCATTCGGGATTGCCTCTAGTAGAACCACGAGCTACAACCCTAGGGGTAACGGACAGGTGGAAAGGGAGAATGCTACAGTCTGGAAGGCTGTCCTACTGGCACTGAAATCCAAGGGCCTTCCAGTCTCCCGGTGGCAGGAGGTCCTTCCAACTGCGCTCCATTCTATCCGCTCCCTCCTGTGTACGGCAACCAATGCTACTCCCCACGAGAGGATGTTCTCATTCCCTCGGAAGTCGTCCTCGGGGACCTCATTGCCAGCCTGGTTGACGTACCCAGGACCCGTCCTTCTGCGGCGCCATGTGAGGGCTCGCAAGTCCGACCCCTTGGTCGAACCGGTCCAACTCCTCCACGCCAACCCTCAGTATGCCTATGTGGCATATCCTGACGGGCGAGAGGACACTGTCTCCATTAGAGACCTGGCGCCCGCAGGGGACGTAGCAACTCCTGTCGCTCCTATTCCCCCAGTCACAGATCCACTACTCCTCATTACTTCCCCAGACGTGGCGCGGTCAGCACCGGGACCAGTGCATAACACTTTTACTCCCATGTACAGCTTGCCTGAGACTCGGAGATCGGCGCCACCATCATCACCACCACCACCACCAGCAAACGTTCCAGGATCCCCTACACCATCGCCTCATCAGGGCCGGCCGGCCCGGGAGTCTTTGAGGGGACAGCCAGATGTTGTTTTGAGAGAGCCACCGCAAGCACCTGCTCCGGTTTCGCAACCGGTGTTGAGAAGATCGCAGCGTCGGTGTGGTCCTCCAGACCGTCTGGACTTGTGAATCCTGTTATTTTTTTTGTCATTGTCTGTTTTCATCCACCCCGCCACCTTTGGTTCCTAAAGGAGGGGTGAATGTGGTGAACCATCGTTGGTTCACCACTGGGGTTGTTATTGTATTACTGTTGGGCTAGGGTGTTGTTGTTATGGGGGTTGTACTATGTTGTTGGGATAGGGTGTTTACCTGTCCTAAGTGTTATCATGGCACACTCCAGTGGGGTCCCGCCTCCGGTGGCAGGGTATAAGACCCCCTGCTCCGGCAGGACCCCTTCAGCCTGAACGGGTGAATTTGTGTTAGTAGTTTCATTGTTAATGTATTAAAGCCTTCAGTTCTAAAGCCTTGTTTCCGGGTGCTCATTGAGGTGCATCACTTTACACAGTGAGAAGTCTCAACACCAGGTTAAAGTCCAACAGATTTATTTGGAATCAGGAGCTTTCAAGCACTGTTGGACTTGAATCTGGTGTTGTGAGACTAATTACTGTGCCCAGCCCAGTCCAACACCGGCATCTCCACATCAGAGTCTTTAATATATCCAATTACCCAGCATTACTTCTCTCTGAATTTCAAACACTGAGAAATTATTCCTCATCTCCGTTTTAAATAGCAGACCCCTTATTTTCAAATTGCGCCCCCTTGTCGGAGATTCTCACATGAGGGGAAAAGCCCTCTCAACATCTACTCCGGCCAGCCAATATCCGGTTAATACTTAAAAAGCTCACTCAGATCAATCATCTTTTTGAAGGGATACAAGTTGAATTTATTCAACCCGTGCCCTTAAGTTTAATGCACTAAACCCTGACACAAGGGGGGGAGGGGACAGGGCAATGTTACTCTTTGGGGCGGCACAGTGGTTAACCCTGCTGCCTCACAGCTCCAGGGACCCGGTTTTGATTCCTGGCTTGGGTCACTGTCTGTGTGGAGTTTGCACATTAGAAACATAGAAACCCTACAGTGCAGAAGGAGGCCATTCGGCCCATCGAGTCCGCACCGACCACAATCCCACCCAGGCCCCACCCCCACATATTTTTACCCGCTAATCCCTCTAACCTACGCATCTCAGGACTCTAAGGGACAATTTTTAACCTGGCCAATCAACCTAACCCGCACATCTTTGGACTGTGGGAGGAAACCGGAGCACCTGGAGGAAACCCACGCAGACACGAGGAGAATGTGCAAACTCCACACAGACAGTGACCCGAGCCGGGAATCGAACCCGGGACCCTGGAGCTGTGAAGCAGCAGTGCTAACCACTGTGCTACCGTGCCGCCATTCTCCAGTGCTAACCACTGTGCTACCGTGCCGCCATTCTCCCCATGTCTGCATGGGTTTCCTCCAGATGCTCCAGTTTCCTCCCACAGTCCAAAGATGTGCGCTTAGGTTGATTGGGCATGCTAAATTAACCCTTAGTGTCGCGAGATGTGATAGGTTAGAGGGATTAGCAGGGTAGCTAAGCGGGGATAGGACCTGGGTGGGATTGGTGTCAGTGCAAACTCGATGGGCCAAATGGCCTCCTTCTGCACTGTAGGGATTCTATGATTCTCTGAACCCAAAACTGCTGAAAGGCAGCTTTCAGAGTCCTATCTTAGGAAAAGAAAGTTCTAATCACTCTAGTCAAAGCTGATGTTTGCTTGTCTCGTTTGACATCATTCTGATAACTTACCCGCTCAGCTCTCTAGCGTAAAGTTAAGCCAGGTGCAGTTCTGGTCTCATTCTGGGCCTGCAGGCCTCATGAATTTTGTCATTGGCGCCTCTGTCAGGAACATCTTCTACCAGCGTGGAGTTCGACTGAGATTTCCAAAGGGTGCATCTCTGTCCTTCCCACACTGGAATGCACTAGAATCAGTTTACTAAAACGTGGGGAAATGCCAGGTCCCAACTTCTTTTCATGTTTAATCGGGAGGAAAAGTCTGTACACGCTAAAAATCTGAAACCCAAAAGGGAATTGCTGGAAACACTCAGTCAGCATCTGTGGAGAAGAATCACATAATGCGAGTATGCAGCTGCAGTTGGTAATAAGGAAGGCAAATGGAATTTTGGCATCCATTTCTAATGAAATAGAATATAAAAATAGTGAAGTGCTTTTGCAACTGTGTCGGACTTTTGGACATGTTGCTTGAGGAAGGACGTAAATGCATTCAAGGAGGTTGGGAGAAGATTCACTAGTTTGATTCCAGGGATGAAGGACTTGTCTTATGAAGAAAGATTGAGGAGTTTAGGCCTATACACGCTGGAATTCAGAAGAATGAGAGGAGACCTAATTGAGGTGTATGAGATACTAAAGGGGTTTGACAGGGTAGACATAGGGCAGATGTTGAGCATTCAAGAGCATTAGGCCATAGTTTTAGGCTAAGGGGTGGCAAATTTAAAACAGAAAAGAGGAATTGCTCCACTCAAAGCGCTGTGAATCTGTGGCAATCTCTACCCCAGAGCGCAGTGGACACCGGAACACTAAACAAATTTAAGGCAGAGCTAGATAGGTGTTTAATCAGTAACGGGATGGAGGGTTATGGGGAGCGGGGAGGAAGGTGCAATGAGGCCTAGTTGAGATCAGCCATGATCGTATTGAATGGAGGAGCAGGTTCCAGGGGCTGAATGGCCAACTTCTGCTTCCAGTGGGTGGCACACTGGCAAGCACTGCTGCCTGAGTGCCAGGGACCCGGGTGATGTACCTGTTAATTCTCAGATACTTTTGACCAGTTTGCTTACTCCAAGGTTTTACCCCGGTGCCCTTATTTGCAAGATGGACAAAGGACAAATGCAAGTAAAAGTTCAATAAGTTTATTAATAATAACTCTATTAACCCTTAAATTACCCACATAAAACAAGAGGATACCCCAGATTCAAGTATACTACCCGCAAAGATGGTTTGGTTAAACTGCCGGCTTGATTCTCTGAGTCCCTGTGGTCTGTCGTCACGAAGGTGAGTCTCGATGGCAGCTTCTTCCTTCCTTCCTTCTCTGGTCAGTCTTCCAAATTGTCACGGTCGCCTCCCTCGTTGAGTCTTTGCTGCTGGTGTGTCTATAATGTGTCCCTTTATTCCCCTGCCTGCTTGCCTTTGTGGAAACTTCTCTGGCTTCCAACCAATGAGGTCCCGGGGGTGTTCCAATACCCAGGGAGTTTCTTGATGTGTGCCTGACAGGACACCAGGGTCCGCCCCCAGGTGTCCATCTCCATGTTGTTGTTTACATGTAACTGCAGGAACTCTCGGTGACAGAAAGTCTGGCCCGATCTGGGCTTCGAACAATAGGCCGGTGCATTTCAATGAGGTGCAATGATCTCCTGCTAAGTATCAGTAGAGTGCAACGACCTTTGATGGGTGGTTGATGGGTCAGGTCCAGACATGTTTGTGTATTTGTACAATTGGCCTGCCCGAGGTTTGACTATGTTTGATTTTAATATGCCCAATTCTTTAATTTAGGATATCCAATTTAATCAGCCTTAAAACTAGGCCCTGATTATATTACCACACGTGTTCGATTCCTGGATTGGGTCACTGTCTGTGTGGAGTCTGCACGTTCTCCCTGCGTCTGCGTGGGTTTCCTCCGGGCGCTCCGGTTCCCTCCCACAAACCGGAAGACGTCCTGGTTAGGTGCATTGGCCATGCTAAATTCTCCCTCAGTGTACCCGAACAGGCGCCGGAGTGTGGTGATTCGGGGATTTTCACAGTAACTTCATTGGAGTGTTAATGTAAGACTACTTGTGACACTAATCAATAAACTTTAAACTAGTTCTTGTGTTCCTATAATTAGACAAATCTACAATTTAGATGCAGATTTATTTTTCTTCTGGATTATACTTGCTGTGAAGTTTCTGACATTGTGACTGCGATTGCAAAATGCCTGCCAAGACAGTCAACAGGAAGGATGTTGAGACCTTCTGGTATTGAGGAGAGTTACTCACATAATGCCAGGGAAGATGACCTTTAATTACACTGAGAGCCTGGCCAAGTTGGGATAGTCTTCCTCAGAATGGAGAAGGTTAAGAGGAGATTTCATAGAGAAGTGTTCGAAACGAGGAAGGTTTTTGATGAAGGAGATACCGGCATGGTGGGGTGGGGCACTAAACAGAAGTCACAAAATAATTGGCAGAATGAAAGTGGGGCTGGGAGTTGTTTTTAACATGGCAAATTGTGACGATCTGAAAAGATGATGGAAACGTATCGATCCTGACTAAAAACAGAATCGGATAACTGCTTGGAAAGGAAAACAAAGAGGAAAGAGTGGGGAGTGGGGGAGTGAGATAGATTCATAGAATCATATAATCCCTACAGTGCAGAAAGAGACCATTTGGTCCATCAAGCCCTGCACCGACAACAATCCCACCCAGGCCCTATCCCCATAACCCCACATATTTATCCTGCTAATCTCCCTGACACTAAGGGGCAATTTATCATGGTCAATCAACCTAACCCACTCATCTCTGGACTGTGGAAGGAAACCGGAGCACCCAGAGGAAACCCACGCAGACACGGGGAGAATGTGCAGACTCCACACAGACAGTGACCCAAGGCCGGAATTGAACCCGGGTCCCTGCTGTGAGGTAGCAGTGCTAACCACTGTGCCACACAAATTGGCTAGCTTTTACAAAAGGGCATTGCATGTATGCGAGGATGAATGGCCTGCTTCTGTGCTGCACAAATCTATGATAAACTTGTTTCTCCTCATTCGATTCCTGGGTGAAGAAATTTCCCTTCCAAAAGAAACTTGATGAAATGTTGATTGGAAGGAATGAACCTGTGGGTAATGAGGTGAAAGTTGGAAAGCGTTAATGAGGGGATATGTGTTTGTGTTTTCTTGTATCAACCAGGTTAATCTGTTTAGAGACAGATACTTGCTGCTATCTCCCCTAAGGTCACTTCCCTTATTGATTAACTGTGCAAGGAGTTGTAGAAGCATAGACCAAATAGCAATGCAGCTGTACTTTATATTCAAGGAATGGGAAAGACAATATCTTAATGATTAAGACCATGCAGCTTGATTCAGGTAAAAGCGCTATTGGTAGCTTATTTTTACCCATTATACTTCTGTAAAAAACTATTTTTCCAGTGAGTGAAAAACATAGAATCTATTTCTTCACGCGTGGTCTTCTGTCAATGAAATGGAGCAGAATAAAGTTAAAGTTTATTTATTTGTGTCACAAGTAGGCTTACATTAACACTGCAATGAAGTTACTGTGAAAATCCCCTAATCGACACACTCCGGCACCTGTTTGGGTACACTGAGGGAGAATTTAGCATGGCAACCCACCTAACCAGCAGGTCTTTGGAATGTGGGAGGAAACTGGAGCACCCAGAGGAAACCCACGCAGACACAAGGAAAATGTGCACAGACAGTGACCCGAGGCCGGAATTGAACCTGGGTCCCCGGCGCTGTGAGGCAGCAGTGCTAACCACTGTGCCACCGTATTGTTTTATTATCTTTCTTCTCCTTCAGTAAATACTTTTATTGTTGTTTGAAGAAAGAAAGGGTTTGAGTTCTCACTTTCTGCAAACGTGTCTCACTAATAATCCAAAAAAAAATACACCACTGTTCCAGATTGGAATATTCCTGCACATAAAATCAACAGGGTTTTGCAACAGATGTAAGCGGCAGAATCATGAACAGCTCTGTCTGAAAGCCAAAAGAATTGGACTGACACATATAAAAACACAGAAACTAAACGGGGAGCAGAGTTTATGTCCTGAAACTGGTGAATTCAATGTTGAGTCCAAGAGGCCGTAAAGTGCCGAATCAAAACTCAAGCATCTGTTAGAACATAGAACATAGAACATAGAAAAGCTGCAGCACAAACAGGCCTTTCGGCCCACAAGTTGCGCCGAACATGTCCCTACCTACTAGGCTTACCTATAACCCTCTATCTTACTAACTTCCATGAACTTATCCAAAAGTCTTTTAAAAGACCCTATCGAATCCGCCTCCACCACCAGTACCGGCAGCAGATTCCACGCACCCACCACCCTCTGAGTGAAAAACTTACCCCTAACATCTCTTCTGTACCTACTCCCCAGCACCCTAAACCTGTGACCTCTTGTGGCAACCATTTCAGCCCTGGGTAAAAGCCTTTGAGAATCCATTCTATCAATACCTCTCAACATCTTATACATCTCTATCAGGTCACCTCTCATCCTTCCCCTCTCCAAGGAGAAAAGACCTAGCTCTCTCAACCTATCCTCATAAGGCATGCCACCTAATCCAGGCAACATCCTTGTAAATCTCCTTTGCACCCTTTCTATGGCTTGCACATCCTTTCTGTAATGAGGCGACCAGAACTGGGCACAGTACTCCAGGTGGGGTCTGACCAGGGTCCTATACAGCTGCAGCATTATCTCCCGATTTCTAAACTCAATTCCTCTATTGATGAAGGCCAGTATTCCATATGCCTTCTTAACCACAGCCTCCACCTGCGACGCTACTTTGAGCGTCCTATGAACCCGGACCCCAAGATCCTTCTGATCTTCCACACTGCCAAGCATCTTACCCTTAATATTATATTCTTTCATCCAATTCGACCTGCCAAAATGAACCACCACACACTTATCTGGGTTATTACGGGGTGCACCTGAACCAGAGGGGCACCAATATCCTGGGAGGGAAATTTGCTACGGCTCTTCAGGGGGATTTAAACTAATTTGTCAGGGGAGTGGGAAAAGGAGTTGTAGTCCGGAAGTCAGTGTTGAGGGTGGTGAGGTATTGGGGAAGGTATCAAGGTCAAGGGTGGGTACCGGTAGACAGGAAGGTGGGTTGAAGTGTGTCTACTTCAATGCAAGGAGCATCCGGAACAAGGTGGATGAACTTGGGGCATGGATTGCTACTTGGGACTACGATGTTGTGGCCAGTACGGAGACGTGGGTAGAACAAGGACAGGAATGGTTGTTGGACGTTCCGGGGTATAGATGTTTCAGTAAGTGTAGGGAAGCTGGTAAAAGAGGTGGAGGAGTAGCATTGTTAATCAAGGATAGTTTAACGGCTGCGGAAAAGCACTTTGAGGGGGATATGCACACTGAGGTAATATGGGCTGCAGTTAGAAACAGGAAAGGAGCGGTCACGTTGTTAGGAGTTTACTATAGGCCCCCAAATAGTAATAGAGATGTGGAGGAAGAAATTGCTAAGCAGATTATGGATACGTGTGGGGGTCACAGGGTAGTTGTCATGGGGGACTTTAACTTTCCAAATATTGATTGGAACCTTTGTAGGTCAAATAGTTTGGATGGGGCACTTTTTGTGCAGTGTGTGCAGGAGGGTTTCCTGACACAATATGTGGATAGGCCGACAAGGGGTGAGGCCACATTGGATTTGGTACTGGGAAATGAACCGGGCCAAGTGTTAGATTTGGTTGTGGGAGAGAACTTTGGAGATAGTGACCACAATTCTGTGTCTTTTGTTATTGCAATGGAGAGGGATAGGGCCGGACGGCAGGGCAAGGCTTACAATTGGGGGAGAGGTAATTATGATGCGATTAGGCAAGAATTAGGGGGCATAAGATGGGAACAGAAACTGTCAGGGAAAGGCACTGATGAAAAGTGGAACTTTTTCAAGGAACAAATACTGGGTGTCCTTGATAGGTATGTCCCTGTCAGGCAGGGAGGAAATGGCCGAGTGAGGGAACCGTGGTTCACGAAAGAGGTGGAATGTCTTGTGAAAAGGAAGAGGGAAGCTTATGTAGGGATGAGGAAACAAGGTTCAGATGGCTCGATTGAGGGTGACAAGTTAGCAAGGAATGAGCTGAAAAAGGGGCTGAGGAGAGCTAGGAGGGGACATGAGAAGTCCTTGGCGGGTCGGATCAAGGAAAACCCCAAGGCTTTTTACTCTTATGTGAGGAATAAAAGAATGACCAGGGTGAGGTTAGGGCCGGTCAAGGACAGTGGTGGGAACTTGTGTATGGAATCAGTAGAGATAGGCGAGGTGATGAATGAATACTTTTCTTCAGTGTTCACCAAGGAGAGGGGCCATGTTTTTCAGGAAGAGAAGGTGTTACAGGCTAATAGGCTGGAGGAAATAGATGTTCAGAGGGAGGATGTATTGGCAGTTTTGAATAAACTGAAGGTCGACAAGTCCCCTGGGCCTGATGAAATGTATCCTAGGATTCTTTGGGAGGCGAGGGATGAGATTGCAGAGCCTTTGGCTTTGATCTTTGGGTCCTCGCTGTCCACGGGGATGGTGCCAGAGGACTGGAGAGTGGCAAATGTTGTTCCTCTGTTTAAGAAAGGGAATAGAGATGACCCTGGTAATTATAGACCGGTTAGTCTGCCTTCGGTGGTTGGTAAATTGATGGAAAAGGTCCTTAGAGATGGGATTTACGACCATTTAGAAAGATGCGGATTAATCCGGGATAGTCAGCACGCATTCGTGAAGGGCAAATCGTGCCTCACAAATTTGATGGAATTTTTTGAGGAGGTAACTAGGTTTGTTGATGAAGGTAGGGCGGTTGATGTCATATACATGGATTTTAGTAAGGCGTTTGATAAGGTCCCCCATGGTCGGCTTATGATGAAAGTAAGGAGGTGTGGGATAGAGGCAAAGTTGGCCGATTGGATAGGTAACTGGCTATCTGATCGAAGACAGAGGGTGGTGGTGGATGGAAAATTTTCGGACTGGAGGCAGGTTGCTAGCGGAGTGCCGCAGGGATCGGTGCTTGGTCCTCTGCTCTTTGTGATTTTTATTAATGACTTAGAGGAGGGGGCTGAAGGGTGGATCAGTAAATTTGCTGATGACACCAAGATTGGTGGAGTAGTGGATGAGGTGGAGGGCTGTTGTAGGCTTCAAAGAGACATAGATAGGATGCAAAGCTGGGCTGAAAAATGGCAAATGGAGTTTAACCCTGATAAATGTGAGGTGATTCATTTTGGTCGGACAAATTTAAATGTGGATTACAGGGTCAAAGGTAGGGTTCTGAAGACTGTGGAGGAACAGAGAGATCTTGGGGTCCATATCCACAGATCTCTAAAGGTTGCCACTCAAGTGGATAGAGCTGTGAAGAAGGCATATAGTGTGTTAGCTTTTATTAACAGGGGGTTGGAGTTTAAGAGCCGTGGGGTTATGCTGCAACTGTACAGGACCTTGGTGAGACCGCATTTGGAATATTGCGTGCAGTTCTGGTCACCTCACTATAAGAAGGATGTGGAAGCGCTGGAGAGAGTGCAGAGGAGATTTACCAGGATGCTGCCTGGTTTGGAGTGTCGGTCTTATGAGGAAAGGTTGAGGGAGCTGGGGCTGTTCTCTCTGGAGCGGAGGAGATTGAGGGGAGACTTAATAGAGGTTTATAAAATGATGAAGGGGATAGATCGAGTGAACGTTCAAAGACTATTTCCTCGGGTGGATGGAGCTATTACAAGGGGGCATAACTATAGGGTTCATGGTGGGAGATATAGGAAGGATATCAGAGGTAGGTTCTTCACGCAGAGAGTGGTTGGGGTGTGGAATGGACTGCCTGCAGTGATAGTGGAGTCAGACACTTTAGGAACATTTAAGCGGTTATTGGATAGGCACATGGAGCACACCAGGATGGTAGGGAGTGGGATAGCTTGATCTTGGTTTCAGATGAAGGTCGGCACAACATCGTGGGCCGAAGGGCCTGTTCTGTGCTGTACTGTTCTATGTTCTATGTTCTATGAAGTCCATCTGCCACTTCTCCGCCCAGTCTTGCATCTTATCTATGTCTTGTTGCAACTGCTGACATCCCTCTACACTATCCACAACCCCACCAACCTTTGTGTCATCAGCAAACTTGCCAACCCATCCTTCCACTTCCTCATCCAGGTCATTTATAAAAATCACAAAGAGCAAGGGTCCCAGAACAGATCCCTGGGGCACTCCACTGGTGACCGACCTCCATGCTGAAAAAGACCCATCTACAACCACTCTTTGCCTTCTGTGGGCAAGCCAGTTCTGAATCCACAAAGCAATGTCCCTTTGTATCCCATGCCCCTTCACTTTCTCAATGAGCCTTGCATGGGGCACCTTATCAAACGCCTTGCTGAAATCCATATAAACTACATCTACCACTCTTCCCTCGTCTATGTGTCTAGTTACATCTTCAAAAAATTCAATTAGGCTCGTAAGGCATGATCTGCCTTGGACAAAGCCGTGCTGGCTATTTCTGATCATACTATTCCTCTCCAGATGTTCATAAATCCTGCCTCTCAGGATCTTCTCCATCAACTTACCAACCACTGAGGTTAGACTCACTGGTCTATAATTTCCTGGGCTATCTCTTCTCCCTTTCTTGAATAACGGAACCACATCCGCAATCCTCCAATCCTCCAGAACCTCTCCCGTCTCCATTGATGATGCAAAGATCATCGCCAGAGGCTCAGCAATCTCTTCCCTCGCCTCCCACAGTAACCTGGGGTACATCCCATCCGGTCCCGGTGATTTATCTAACTTGATGCTTTTCAAAAGCTCCAACACATCCTCTTTCCTAATGTCGACATGCTCAATCTTCTCAGTCCACTGCAAGTCTGCACTGCAACTACCAAATCCTTTTCCACTGTGAATACTGAAGCAAAGTATTCATTGAGTACCTCTGCCATTTCTACCGGTTCTATACAGACTTTCCCACCGTCACATTTGATAGGTCCTACTCCTTCACATCTTATCCTCTTGCTCTTAACTCTTGTTCTCTGAGCTTGCGTTGAGTTTCATCATTGGAAATGTGCAGCTGGGCAAGGATGGAGAAGTCAGAGTGAGAGCAGGGAGGAGAATTAAAATCATGGACCACCAGAAACTAAGTTAAGTTTATTTATTAGTGTCACAAATAGGCTTACATTACCACTGCAATGAATCACAGAATACTACAGTGCAGAAGGGGCCCTTCGGCCCATTAAGTCTGCACCAATGCATGAAAGGCCCTGAACTGCCCACCTGGGGCGGCACGGTAGCACAGTGGTTAGCACTGCTGCTTCACAGCTCCAGGGACCTGGGTTCGAATCCCGGCTCGGGTCACTGTCTGTGTGGAGTTTGCACATTCTCCCTGTGTCTGCATGGGTTTCCTCCGGGTGCTCCGGTTTCCTGCCACAGTCCAAAGATGTGCGGGCTAGGTTGATTGGCTATTCTAAATTGCCCCTTAGTGTCCCGGGATGCATACGTTAGAGGGGTAAATTGATAAATATATAGGGATATGTGGTTAGGGCCTGGGTGGGATTGTGGTCGGTGCAGACTCGATGGGCCGAATGGCCTCTTTCTGCACTGTACGATTCTATGATTCTAATACCACTTACCAGCGCTTGGCCCATACCCTTGAATGCTATGATGTGCCAAGTACTCATCCAGGTACTTTTTCAAGAATGTGAAGCATCCCACCTCCACCACCCTCCCAGGCAGCGCATTCCAGACCGTCACCAGCCTCTAGGTAAAAAAGTGTTTCCTCAAATCCCCCTTAAACCTCCCACTCTTTACTTTTAACTTGTTAAACTTTAAGTAACCTGAAGTTATTGTGAAAATCCCCTAGTCGCCGCACTCCAGCGCCTGTTGGGGTACACTGAGGGAGAATTTAGCATGGCCAATGCACCTAACCAGCACGCCTTTCGGACTGTGGCAGGAAAGGATATGGACTCCGTAAGTGCATACGGTTTTAACTTAGGCAGGCATCATGATTGGCGCAGGCTTGGAGGGCCGAAAGGCCTGTTCCTGTGTTGTACTGTTTTTTGTTGAAACTGGAGCACCCGGAGGAAACCCACGCAGACACGGGGAGAACGTGCAGACTCCACACAGACAGTGACCCGAGCCGTGAATTGAACCCGGGTCCCTGGTGCTGTGAGGTAGCAGTGCTAACCACTGAGCCAACCCACAGGAGGAGGTGCTTGTGTACTGGATGGAGTTGTTCAGCAAAGCTGCAATATAATCTGTGTTTGGTCTCCCCACTGTAGTGGAGACCACACTGAGAGCAGCGAATATAGTATAGCTGAAATTATGCAAGGAGTGTTTTAATCATGATGTGGAGATGCCGGCGTTGGACTGGGGTGGGCACAGTAAGCAGTCTCACAACACTGGAGTAAAGCACCGGGTGATGAAGAAGCAGCGCTCCGAAAGCTCGTGATTCCAAGCTCGTGATTTTAACCTGGTGTTGTGAGACTACTTACTGTTTTAATTGTGGAACTGACTTTTAAAAAGATCTCGTTAACTTCTACGGTTCAGCTGGAGTATTGTACCCAATTCTGGGCACCACATTTTAGAATGATGTCAGAGGCTGGCGGGAAGCAGGGGAAAGAATTTCCGAAGCCAGTTTCACATACGCGCAGTACCTTTGATTAATCGCTATATTGAAAGGAAGAGGAAACATCGAACACATCAAACAGCTACATTTCATTTTGAACAGCATTTTACAGACGGTTCAAGGAACATGTACATATTGTCCCAACTTGATTATTATTCACCAAGGTGGAAAAAAGGACGATGAATTGCCACATTTCAGTTCAAAAGGCTGCCATAAAAATGAGAAAGTTGAATAAAACCAAGTGTGAATCTGCTTGATAAAGCAAATGATAGTGACTTTTTCACATCTTTTTAACTGGCAGCTGGTTTCAGGCTGCAATACTTCCAACACCAGATATGTGTAAACGTTGCAGAAATTAACATTGGCATGTCGGAAACTTTCAGTCAGTGATCATACAGCACAGGAGGGGGACATTCAGACCATCCAGTCTGTGCTAGATCTTTTAGAGAGCTATCCAGTTATTCCATGACCTTGCTCTTACCCCTGTTCCGCCATTTGTTCTAATTTTAGATAGATATCTCATTCTGTTCTGGAAGTTGCGATTGAACCTGCTTCCATCTCCCTTCAAGGTAGTGATTTTTTGCTGAGTTAAAATAAAACAGATCCTCATTAACTCACCAATGATCTTCTATTTGTCTACTCTGGTTACCAACCCTCCTGATGTGGAGATGCCGGCGTTGGACTGGGGTGGGCACAGTAAGAAGTCTCACAACACCAGGTTAAAGTCCAAAAGGTTTATTTAAATAAACATGTTGGACTTTAACTTGGTGTTGTGAGACTTCTTACTGTACCAACCCTCCTGTCATGGGAAACAATGTCTTCCTATCTACTCTCTCAACATCCTTCATAATTCTGAACACCCCTTTGAAATCTCGTCTTAGAACGCCCAACTCTTAGGAGAACAACCAGAAGGACTTGGAGGTTTTGGAGAGGGTACAGAAGGGTTTTACCAGGATGTTGCCTGGTATGGAGGGTATTAGCTATGAGGAGAGATTGAATAAACTGGGATTGTTCTCCCTGGAAAGACGGAGGCTGAGGGGCAACCTGATAGAAGTTTATAAAATTATGAGAGGTATGGATAGGGTGAACAGTTGGAAGCTTTTTCCCAGGGCAGAAATGACAATTACAAGGGGGCACAAGTTCAAGGTAAGGAGAAAAATGTTCAGTCGAGATGTGCGGGGGAAGCTTTTTTTACTCAGGAGGGTAGTGGGGGCCTGGAATGCGCTGCCAAGTGAGGTGGTTGAGGCCGATACATTAGCGACATTTAAGACTTATCTGGATGGACACATGAACAGGCGGGTAATAGAGGGATACAACCGGTTGGTCTTGATAGGACAATGTGATCAGCACAAGCTTGGGGGGCTGAAGGGCCTGTTCCTGTGCTGTACTGTTCTTTGTTTTTGTTCTGCTGCCTTTTCACAGCACCAAAGTCCCTTCATCGATGTTCAACTACTATTAAATCTCCTGTCCAAGGGCTTTGAGCTTCTTCCCAATGTGTGTGTTCCCCAGTAATGAACACAGTGGAGGGAACTGAAACCAGAAGGAAAACCAAAGGGGATATTGGGTCGAGTGGTGGGTAAAGTTCAAATTCCTGACTCAATCCCGCCTCCAACCCACATGTTTCTGACTTTAACTGAGGCAGGAGGTGAACGGTTGACCAAAATCGCTCTGAGGAAACAGGTCACGATAATATGCGGGTGGGCCTCATTGTCATTCAGCTTTCTGAACTTAGCTGTTGTCAACAGATTTTCTGAGCCTCAGGAAACCCCACAGTTACATTCACGAGGTATACAGGGAGATAGCACGGTGGCACAGTGGTTAGCACTGAGGCCTCACAGTGCCAGGGACTAAGGTCCAACTCCGGCCTTGAATTCTGAAGCCAGCTGCCATTTAAAATGATGTGAAAAAGTAACTATTCATTTACTTTATCAAACAGATTCACACTTGTTTTTACTTAACTCGGTAACTATCTGCGTGGAGTTTGCACGTTCTCCACGTGTCTGTGTGGGTTTCCTCTGGGTGCTCTGGTTTCCTCCTGCACTCCAAAGATGTGCATGTTCGGCGGATTAGCCATGTTAAATCGCTCTTTAGTGTGCTAAGGTGTGTAGGTTAGCGGGATCAGTGATTACGTAGATTGAGTGGGCGGTGGGGCTGGGTAAGATGCTGTCAGTGCAGACTCGATGGGCTGAATGGCCTCATTCTGCACTGTAGGGATTCCATCAAGTGTCTACTCTATGAACTGTATGGCCAACCTTCCAGATTCAGCATACCTGCTGGAGACATCCCCACAAGGCTTCTGACACCAGCATCCCCCCCCCCCCCGCCCCATAGGTCTCTAATCTGCCTCAGCAAAGTCTTTCAACCAAGCCTCGAAACTCCTGACCTCCCATCACATCTCCCACCAACCCTCATGTGTCTCCAAATCAGCCTCCTGATCCTTCAATAATCACTGCCCCCGAGCCTCGAATCCACTCTTCCCTGGGATTGCTAACCCTGCCTAGGATCCCCCCCCCCCCCTCCAATGCCCAGGGACCACCCCACACAAACACAAGCCTTCCTTTGTCTCTGATCATCAGTGACCAGTTCCCCAGACAACTGAGGGGTAGGTCTGCTGGTCAATCAGCTTTCTAGGGATGACACAGACTGATGAGATCTTGCTCACACATTGCATGCTGGGAGAACCTTGACTTCCTGCTTCCTCTTAGCTTTCTCACCCAGCCACTCTTGGTGAGTCTGGTTCGGAAGATTCCAGGCCAGCTGAGGGATAACCAGCGATGAGTAAAGATGTATCATCGTTGTAAGTAATCTGTGAACATTATTGCCACAGGGATATCTTTTATAGCATTCCCTGTGTCAGTGAAAAGCACTTCACAAAAACAGCAAGAAAAGAGAAACAGATGGTGGGTCAATTTGAAGGGAAAAATGTAGAGATGCTGAGTGTTTATAGTTGGAGTGTTCCAAAGTCTCAAATGTAATGACTTCAGTCAGGCCATTGAGGTTGGCCTATTGCAATATGAACTCCCTGAAAGAAGAGCCAATCAGGGAATCTTTGCCTTGTATTTAACTGAGAGTCAGTTCCTCTGGCACTCCCGAAGGTAGCCTCCTGACTGACAGCACTCTGTGTACTGCTGTTGCAATTGTACATAAAGGGATTTTGGGGAAGTCTTCTGCCTCCAAAGACTTATTACAAGAATATAGAAAGGGAAAGAATGGTTTCTAAATGTGCCTCTTGCACTGGAGCTGTTCATAAGACAGGAATGTATAAAATTGGAGGCCATTCAGCCCAAGCCTGCTCCCATTCAGTAAGATCATAGCCAGAACTCCACACTTGAACTGAAACATTGATCAACCAGATGTGTTTTTTTGCCACAATCATTTCACGGTCATTAGATCTTCAATTCCAGATTTTTTTTACTGCATTCAAATTTCAGCATCTGCCATAGTGGAGTTTGAACCATTCCAAGGTGGCACCGGAGCGAGGAGACTTCTTGCAAGCTGTGCCCAGCATACCTTCTAATTCTATCTTTTACTCTCATTCTCGGCTTCTAAAACTTCATTCTAACTCTTTTAAACTCTCTAACAATGCTTTCACTACATTCTGCTCTCTCTCGTTTCCTTCTCTATGAACAGAATGTTTTGTCTGTCGAGCTCACAAGAAACAATACTTTTCACTATGTTACTCAATGTGACAATAATAAATCAAATCGAATGAACCCAGGTCCCCAGAGCATTACCCTGGGTTTATAAGGATTGTTAGTCCAGTGACAATACCACTGGATCACCACCTCAAGTACAGGAGATCACATTTCCCCTGCCCTGCTCATCCAGCTGCTTGCCTTTAGCAAGAGGGGAATACTGTCCACAATCAGAAACAGATCAGATTCAACATTTAGATCCATGACAGATTTTAAGACTGTGCTGACAGGCCCAAATGAGGGTTAGAATCCAATCTTTGTAGCAAGCCATTGTGAAAGTCAACATTCATACATTGAGAAAAGGACAAATCTGGAACAGTCTTCCATCTCACAAGCTTGCTCCCAAAAGCACAAAATCCATTTTGCTTCTCCCATTACCCCAGTGTAAACCAGCTCTTATATACTTAAGACTAATTCCCTGATCTTTCCCCAATTAGTAACAACTGCTCTAACTTACAGCCTAAATCACGGACTCCATTGTAACAGGATTCCAACATTAACAGCAGTCACTCACCTGCAATTTACCTCGAATTGGCCAATGAATGGTTAGGGTGTGGGATGGCTCTGGGAAATCATCATAATGGATAATTGCACAAAGTTTCAAACCCACTCACGACCACAGCTGGGACCACAAAATCCAGTCCCAAATCGTCCTCTCAGATGTGGGCTGAAATTCTCCAACCTCGCCCGTGGCTGGGATTCTCCAGTTCCGTTGCTGTGAATGGGGATTTGGCTGAGTGCCAAATTCGCCATTCTTGCTGGCAGCAGTGGCAGGGCAAGAGACATCGGAGAATTCTGGCCTTTATTTAAAAGCAGCGGCATGGTGGCACAGTGGTTAGCACTGCTGCCTCACTGCGCCAGGGACCCGGGTTCGATTCCAGCCTCAGGTAACTGTGTGGAGTTTGCACGTTCTCCCTGTGTGAGTTTCCTCCGGGTGCTCCAGTTTCCTCCCACAGACCAAAGATGTGCGGGTTAGGTTGATTGGCCATGCTAAATTGCCCCTTAGTTCCCCAAGATGTGTCAGTTAGGGGGATTAGCGGGGTTTTTGTTTTGTTCAAGTTTTTTTTATTCATTTGTGGGACATGGGTGTCGCTGCATTTATTGCCCATCCCTAATTGCCCTTGCAGAGCAGTTGAGAGTCAACCACATTGCTGTGGCTCTGGAATCACATGTAGGCCAGACCGGGTAAGGACGGCTGATTTCCTTCCCTCAAGAACATTTGTGAACCAGATAACATATATGGGGCTACGGGGAGAGGGTCTGAGTGGGATGCTCTGTTGGAGATTCGCTGCAGACCCAATGGACTGAATGGCCTCCTTCTGCATCTTAAGGATTCTATGATTCTACTGACCAACAATGCTGACTGGGGCTTCAGCCTGGAGCGTGAGCGAGAGTGCTAAACCGAGGACTTGTACCAACCAGTTTCTAACTCTGATCTGGGACTGCTACAAACTGAACCCAGCTGACACTTGATAAACTAAATTCAACATCCTGCATGCAAGTTCAAAGATTGAATTTTCTTCCACTGAGGCATGCAAATTAAAAATAAATTCCTCCAAACACACTAAAATGTCATGATGAGAGGTTGTGAGACAGATTTCGGCTGTGCAATATGCGTCAGAAAATCATAAAAGTGTACTTTGTAAACAGCTGTACAATTTTGCTATAATACAAGGACATTAATCTTTTGTACATCAACTTTGCGATTGGAAAAAAATACCCTAATGCACACTTCAAGCCATTTAAAATGCATCATTTTTAAACACTGGATGGTTGGTAGGCTGAAATGACATGCAAGAATCAATTCAGAGGCTGGAGCTGAGCTAAGATTAGAGGAACTATTTATTTTTCTGCTTTTCCTTCATGAGTGACATTGAGTTCCAAACGCTCTTCCACTCAAGCGGAGACCTCTGATAACTCGAAGCAGCACTGCCTGCTGAAGGATAGATCTCTCACTCTTATAGAAAAGATAAGAGGAAGCCACGCTGGTCAGAAGATTTATTTTTACCATTATTCATTCACAGGGCATGGACGTTGCTGGCTGGCCAGCATTTATTGCCCATCCCTAGTTGCACAAGGGCAATTGAGAGTCAACCACATTGCTGTGGCTCTGGAGTCACATGTAGGCCAGACCGGGTAAGGATGGCAGATTTCCTTCCCTAAAGGACATTAGTGAACCAGATGGTTTCTCCCCACAATCGACAATAGTTTCATGGTCATCAGTAGATTCTTAATTCCGATCAAAAGCTAGTGGGAAAGTCTGGCAGGTAATAGGATGGCAAACGGAGTGTTGTCCTTTATTTCAAAGGGAATGGAGTACAAACATAGGGAATGATTGCTAAAACTGGCAAAACACTGATTGGGCCACACCTGGAATGGTGTGAACAGTTTTGGTCCTCTTATAGAACCATAAAATCCCGACAGTGCAGAAGGAGGTCATTCAGCCCATTAAAGTCTCTGAAAGAGCATTTTGCCAGGCCCATCTCAGCCCCCCTCTCCAGCTCTATCACCAGAACCCCGTACATTTACCAATCCACCGAACCGACACTTCTTTGAACTGAGGATGACTTGGACTAAGATATACTGACAAAGCCAGTACAGCGAAAGAAAGATATACCAGCATTGGAGGCAGTCCGGAGAAGGTCCACTTGGTTGATCCCGGGTATGGAAGGATTTTCTTATGAGGAGAAGTTGAGTAGTTCAGGCCCTGCACTCACTGGAATTGAGAAGACTGAGAGGCAAAGTGCAGGGAAACAGGGAAAAGGGACGGCGGTGGCGCTAAGTCATGTTGCTCGCTTGAAGAGCCGGTGCAGACACAATGGGCCTCTTTCTGCACCGTAACCATTCTGTAATGTTATTATGACTGTTTAGGGATTATATAGGGGCTGCAGTTCATTCGATATGAGACATCCAAATATTCTGAACCACTTACAAACATTTCTCCTTCTTGAATTATCTTGTAAATCCTTTGGAAATAAACTAGTCATAAGCTTTCAGTATCTTTGTATTCTCTTTCCCGAATCATGTTCATTCTCAGCTTGGAGTCTCTGTTGTTCTGCTTTTCCTTTTGGAATGCACAAATTAGAACATTTGTTGTCAGACTTTCTGATGAAATGACTGAATGATATTGGTCAGGAGATGCTCTAATTGTAAGCAATGACTTAACCAATAGCTGCTCAGACAGGAAACACTGAAGTCTCTTCCTGAAGTAAGATGACTTTTACATCTATCCTCTCTTATTCTCACCCATTCTGCCCTGTTACTGAATCCTTGTTGTGGGAACACAGCAGAGTTTGCTAGGGTTGTACAGCGATGCTGAGATGTGAGATTGGCCAAATGCAATCCTCACTGACCTGCCAGTCGCTGCAACCTCTGCAGACTTGAGGACATCCAGAATCTTGATGTGCGTCTTGTAACTCACTCCACCTCTCATTCACCCATCACCCCCGTTCTTGCCAACTGACATCTGGCTCCTGATTCAGCAAAATCTGAGGGCAGAACTTTCCAGACATACAGGTCGGTGGGATCTTCCAGTCCCGCTGACAGTGCAGCTCCCCCCACCCGCCTCCCGTGGTGCAGCCCCCCTGCCCCCCACACCCCCCCTCCCCCACCGCCGTGGGTTTCATGGCAGTGGAGGGGGTGCATTCAAAAGGAAACCCCATTAACAACAAGGGGACAAGAAGATCCCGCCACTGGCCAATGGCGGGCTGTCTCCCACGGCCCCAAATTGCGGTAAATTCCACCTTCAATTTCCCATCTTTGTTTTCAGATCCCTCTCCAGCTTTATAATCTCCTCCAGACCCCCAACCCTCTGACTTACCTACGCTCCACTCATTCCGACCTCTTCAGCATTCACGACTTCCTTCACTACAGCCTCACTGGCTGTGGAATCAGTTGTTTAGGTGCTAAACTCTGGGGCCGGAATCTCGCACACCACGCCACCACTGCCATCGAGAGCAGAGAATTTGGGGCTGAGCCGAATCTCCGATAACAGCCTTGGGATTAGAGGATCTCAGCTGTGAGTGAGGTCGGAGAATCCGGCCCCAAGAATTCTCTTCATAAACCTCTCAACATCACTCTCCCCCTTTCCAAACCTACCTCTCTGAACAAGCATTTAGTCACCTGCCCTAATGTAACTCAGTGTCAGATTTTGTTTGCTAAGGTGCTTATGAAGCACCTTGAGACATGTTGCTATGTTAGAGGTGCTATATTTGATTTGATTTGATTTATTATTGTCACATGTATTGTCACTGTCTGTGTGGAGTTTGCACATTCTCCCCGTGTCCGCGTGGGTTTCCTCCAGGTGTTCCGGTTTCCTCCCTCATTCTGAAAGGCGTGCTGGTTAGGTGCATTGACCCAAACAGGTGCCGGACTGTGGTGACTAGGGGATTTTCACAGTAACTTCATTGCTGAGTTAATGTAAGCCTTACTTGTGACTAATAAATAAACTTTACTTCACTTGTTTCTTGTGTGCTATACCGACAAAGCATACCGTTCATAGAGAAGGAAATGAGAGAGTGCAGAATGTAGTGTTACAGCCATAGCTCGGGTGTAGAGAAAAATCAACTTAATGCAAGGTAATTCCATTCAAAAGTTTGACAGCAGCAGGGAAGAAGCTGTTCTTGAGTCGGTTGGTACGTGACCTCAGACTTTTCTATCTTTTTCCCGACCGAAGAAGGTGGAAGAGAGAATGTCCAGGGTGCGTGGAGTCCTTAATTATGCTGGCTGCTCTTCCGAGGCAGCGGGAAGTGTAGACAGAGTCAACAGATGGGAGACTGGTTTGTGTGGTGTGAATGCAAGTTGCTGCTGCCCGGAGGAAAGGTGAATGTTAGCTGTCTTTTGAATATCGCGGATCAATTGGATTATAGTTCGTTGTTCCAGTTTCTCTGTTAAATTCCTCCACAATCCACCATGGTTTAATAATTCAAAGTTTCACCCTCAGGCATCCCAGGTGGAGTCTGCTTTCCCTCTGCTTGAGTAGCTTTCTAAGTTGTTCGATATTAAGAGAGGAAGATTGCACAAGCTAAAAATGTTCTTTCGCATCAGCAAAGTCCTTCAATCGAACAATATTACACTGAAATATAGTTAGGGCAGCATGGTGGCGCAGTGGTTAACACTGCTGCCTCACAGCGCTAAGGATCCAGGTTTGATTCCTGGCTTGTGTCACTGTCCGTGCGGAGTCTGCACATTCTCCCCGTGTCTCCATAGGTTTTCTCCGGGCGCTCCGGTTTCTTCCCATAGTCGAAAAGACATGCAGGTTAGGTTAATTGGCCATGTTAAATTGTCCCTTCATGTCCAAAGATGTGTTGGTTTGATAGACTAGCCATGGGAAATGTGTGGGGTTATAGGGATAGGGTGGGGAAAGGGCCTGGGTAAGACAGCATAGAATCTTTACAGTGCAGAAGGCCATTCGGCCCATTGAGTCTGCACTGACCATAATCCCATCCAGACCCGATACCCGTAACTCCACATATTTACTCTACTAATCCCCCTGATACTAGTGGCAATGTAGCATGGCCAATCAACCTAAGCCACACATCTTTGCAGTGTGGGAGGAAAGTGGAGCACCCGGAGAAAACCCATGCAGACACAGGGCGAACGTGCAGACTCTACACAGACAGTGACCCGAGGCCGGAATTGAACCCGGGTCCCTTGTGCTGTGATGCAGCAGTGCTGACCACAGTGCCACTGTGCTGCCCACTCTTTCAGAGAGTTGGTGCGTAGAAAAGCAGAAACTAAAAGCAGGAGCAGACCATTCGGCCCTTCGATCCTGCTCCGCCATTCATTTTGATCATGGAATTCAATATCCTGATCCCCCCTTCCCCCCATATCCTTTGATCCCTTTAGATCCAAGAGCTATATCTAATTTCTTCTTGAAATCAGAATGCAGAATCAATGGGCTTCCTTCTGTACTGTAGGGGTAGCTATGATACCCTGCTCTTGTTATCCAAGAAATTGTGGCAGCTACTTCACACATGACGAAGATCCATGAAGAGCAAATGGGATGACTGATCAGCGAATCTGTCTTTTGTTGTGTAGATCGATGGAAAATACTCGCCATGACTCAGGGAGAATTCTCTGCTCCAGTCTGAATAGTCTGATGGGATCTTCATGTTCACCATTGCCATGGGGACAGACTGTCTTTTAACATCATGGTACAGTCCCTCAGCTGAAGGATTGCATCACTGATAATCAGCCTGGATAATGTCACAAGAGCCACGATATAATGCATCATGAGCCAGAATGGGCATGTTCCCCAGACTAATTCCTGGGATGGCAGGACAGTCAGATGAGGAGAGATTGGGTCAACTGGTTCCTGGACTCACTGGAATTTAGAAGAATGAGAGGGGATCTATTTGAAGCGTACAAACTTCTGATGGGACTGGACAGAAGGATGATGTTTCCTCTGTCTGGGGGGGTTGGGGGGAGGGGCGGTTCCAGAACAAGGGGTCACAGTCTCAGGATAGGGGGTAGGCCATTTAGAATCATAGAAACCCTGCAGTGCAGAAGGAGGCCATTCAGCCCATCGAGTCTGCACCGACAACAATCCCACCCAGGCCCTACGCCCATAACCCACATATTTACCCCATAATCCCTCTAACCTGCACATCACAGGACACTAAGGTGCAATTTAGTATGGCCAATGCACCTAACCTGCACATCTTTGGACTTAGGACTGAGATGGTGAGAAACCTCTTCACTCAGAGGGTTGTGAGTTCTCTAGCACAGAAAGCTGTGGAAGTCAAGTCACTGAATATGTATATATGAGAAGGAAATAGATGGATTTCTCGCCTCCAAAGGTGTAAAGGGATATGTGGAGAGAGCGGGAGTTGCTGAGATAGCGGATGAGCCTTGATCATGCTACACTGCCAGAGGTGCTGTCTGCCAGATGTTGTAACCCTGCCTGCTCTTTCAGGTGGATCTGGGAGAGTTATTCTTCTTGCCCAGACCAATAATCCCTGAATTAACATCACAATAAAGCAGATTATCTGGTCTTTATCACCCTGCAGTTTGTGGAAGCTTGCTGTGCGCAAATGTGTTCCTGTGTTTCCTATAGTCCAACAGTGACTACATTTCACTGACTGAAAAGTGATTTGGGATGTATGGTAGATGTCTATAAAGTATTTCCTTGCTGTGTTATCCGGAGTATTTCCACATTATGCTTCAAAATTGCCAATAAAGTACTTTATGGAATCTACAGCTATGAAAGGTTAACTGGGTGAATGTTCCCCAACAATGACCTGTTTCATGTTTTGAAAAGAATGGAGATTTGCTGATGGTTAAAGTTTCCTTTGGCCCAGTGTAGGCATCTGCGCAAGTTAAATGCACAACATTCACAAACTAGTTTGCTACTTCCATAATGTGTTTCTTTTGGCAGTTCCTCACAAGTTTTACATTTTTTTAGCAATTGCGTCGATGCCATCCACAGCTTTCCATGGCCTCCAGATAGAGTTTCCACGAATGTGTCATCACCAGAGTTCCAATCACACACACTTCAACTGAGGTGCAAATTACTTCTATGAGATTGCCGAGTAAAAGGGGCTAAATGTTCAATTCATAAAGCCATCTTTCAGTTCCCTGGACTGGCTTTTTACTGAACACTAGATAGAATCATAAAACGGTTCCTGCAGGAAAGGAGACCATTCAGCCCATCTTGTCTATTCCAGTTCTCTGCAAGAGCAATTCAACCCGTCCACCTCTCATGCCCGTTCCCTGCAAGCTTCCATTCCAGATCCTAACCAGCTGCTGCACAGAAAGATTTTCCTTCGTGTGGCTTTGATTCTTTGGTGCCCTTTGATTCGTGACCCTTCCACCAATGGGAATGGTTCTTCTGATGTGGAGATGCCGGCGTTGGACTGGGGTAAACACAGTAAGAAGTTTAACCTGGTGTTGTTAAACTTCTTACAATGGTTCTTCTGTCCAGGGTTTGTCAGAATTGGACTTCAATGAGAAGGAATTTCTAATATATAACATTGTCTACCTTTGCCAAAGAACAGTTCCACCTTGATTTAAAAATAATGAAGAGATTGAATAGGGTAGATGGAGAGATGTGCAGGAGGCACTGTGGCAGTGTCCTGACCACCTGGACTAGAAGCTCTGCATTCGAGCCCAATGCCAGGGCCTGTTGGCCACGGAAGGAGCATTCAATGTGGTTCAACAGACTGGCAACCAGATTTAATTTGATTTATTATTGTCACATGTATTAGTAAGCAGTGAAAAGTATTGTTTCTTGTGCGCTATACAGACAAAGCATACTGTTTGTAGAGAAGGAAAGGAGAGAGTGCAGAATGTAGTGTTACAGTCACAGCTAGGGTGTAGAGAAAGATCAACTTAATGCAAAATAGGTCCATTCAAAAGTCTGACAGCAGCTGGGAAGGAGCTGTTCTTGAGTCGGTTGATACGTGACCTCAGACTTTTGTATAATTTTCCTGACGGAAGAAGGTGGAAGAGAAAATGTCCAGGGTGTGTGGGGTTCTTAATTATGCCGGCTGCTTTGCCGAGGCAGCGGGAAGTGTCGACGGAGTCAATGGACGGGAGACTGGTTTGTGTGATGGATAGGGCTACATTTGTAGTTTCTCAGGGTTGTTCAGTAATCCTCCCTCCACTATTCCCCGAAGTGTAAAAAACCGGGCAGTGTAAAGATACGCAACAAAAAACTGTGGTGGCAGAATAGAACCAGGGGAAATAGATATGAGATAGTCCCTGATTGATCCAATAAGGAGTTCTTTAAGCAGAGCAGTGTTAAAATGTGGAGAGCTCACTAACCACAGGGAATAGTTCAGGTGAACAGTATAAATGAGTTGAAGGGGAATTCAGGTAAGCACGAGAGGGAAAGGTTGGGACAGTGGTGCTGATGGGGTGAGACAATGTGAAATAGGAAGAGGCTCATATGATGCATAAATATTCTGAGGCAAATGATTGTTGCTGTGCTCTGCATTCCATGTGCTTCCATCCCTGTGGGCTGTGGATGTTCAGTCAGCGAGGGATTCAGGACTGTGATTGATGGTTTTTTTGGAATTGAGGGATGAAGGAAGAGGGCAGGGAAGTGTAATTGATGCAGAGGTTGAGCAATGATTCTCCTGAATTGCACAGTGGGCTCAAGGAATATGTGAAGCCCGCTCCTGCTCTGATATCTTATATTCCGTTTTTTTCTGGGAGAGATGTTTTATTTTCCTGCGTTGGATTTTCTGAGCAGCAGCCTGTGTTACTCCTCCACCAGCTCTGAGCTGCTCAGCCTGAACCCATCCATCACCTGCACACTCTTATAATTAATGATAACATTACATTTGCTGCCATCCATTCAAGCTACAGATTAATTCCATATGCTGCCAATCTGTACTTCATTGGTACGATCAGCTTGACCCGCCTTCTGGCAATTATGCCCTTCTGGGTCCAGTTGTTTTTCCATTAGATGCTGATGATGAGATAAAATGGATGACTGTGTTTATTGGTGAATTAAAATTTTACTCTGGGATAACGACACTGTTCAAGAATGTGAGCTCACGTCTGAAGCATTTCGCAAAGGAACTGTTCATAATCGACTGAAGGTTTAGAAAGGAGCTAACGGTGGCAGAAAAATTAAGGAGCTAATTCATCCCCTGCTCAGTGTGACCTGCATGCTTCACTGCAGAGATGGAAATGCATTGTTGTCCTTATTGAAGAATCCCACTGGTGCATCGCCAATGAAAAGAATAGCAGGAAGCAGGATCAAGAATTCCTGATGTGATGGGCTTCCAAAAGGCAATGGACAATGAGAGGGTGGAAAGGCCAGGGTCCCAGGATTTTGAACAATTAGTTGAACAGTTCAGGGAATGAAGCCAGCTCCTTTTGTCTCCAGGTAAGTTCTCAACGCAAGGTCCGACTTGCAGCTACAAAGAACAAAGAACAATACAGCACAGGAACAGGCCCTTCGGCCCTCCAAGCCCGTGCCGCTCCCTGGTCCAAACTAGACCATTCTTTTGTATCCCTCCATTCCCACTCCGTTCATGTGGCTATCTAGATAAGTCTTAAACGTTCCCAGTGTGTCCGCCTCCACCACCTTGCCCGGCAGCACATTCCAGGCCCCCACCACCCTCTGTGTAAAATACGTCCTTCTGATATCTGTGTTAAACCTCGCGCCCCCCACCTTGAACCTATGACCCCTCGTGAACGTCACCACCGACCTGGGGAAAAGCTTCCCACCGTTCACCCTATCTATGCCTTTCATAATTTTAGACACCTCTATTAGGTCACCCCTCATCCTCCGTCTTTCCAGTGAGAACAACCCCAGTTTACCCAATCTCTCTTCATAATTAAGCCCCTCCATACCAGGCAACATCCTGGGTAAACCTCCTCTGCACTCTCTCTAAAGCCTCCACGTCCATTCTGGTAGTGTGGCGACCAGAACTGGGTGCAGTATTCCAAATGCGGCCGAACCAACGTTCTATACAACCGCAACAGCTGTTGTTACTGTGCATCCTCATGACAATGACTGCATCTCATGGTTGTATCAAAACCGGACTACGTCCCAAATATCGACTTCCTACCAATCAGCCCAGGAGGTCAGTTAAGGAGAAACCAGCCTCCTCCCTGCCCCCTCCTTCCCCCCACCCCCGCCCCCCCATATCCCCATCAATCCACCACCAACCAGCATCAAGGAAACCTGGCAGGCGACTCTTCCTCTCCTGTTGCCTGATAAATGCTGGGAAGTGGCAGGATGAAGCTCTTGGGAACAGCAGTCTGTCCACAACTGTTCCAGGGTTGGGAATAAAATATCCCATGTGAAAGGACCAGCAGAATGGAAAAGGGGAATGAATGGGGTATCCCTGATGGTAAAAGGTGACATAAGAAAATAACTAACAGCAACAGATCTCAATTGACCCACTGGCAGGCTGTTGGAATGAGAGTGGCTGGACCAGCCAGTTAAATGGTGGGAAGGCCACCGGTTAATGAGCCCCCGCAACCCTCCCCACCCCTTGCAAATAAAATTCACACCCGCCAGATGGAGAGCTTTGAATCCAACCCAGGACAGGTGGAGATTCGCAATAGCATGAGTCAGGAAATGCAGGTGAGAGTAGTTTAGAGACTCCCAATAGACCATTGGACAAGACATGAATGATTGGCAGTAAGAAGTCTCACAACACCAGGTTAAAATCCGACAGGTTTGTTTGGAATCACGAGCTTTCGGAGCGCTGCTCCTTCATCAGGTGACTCACTTTAACCTGGTGTTGTGAGACCTCTTACGGTGCCCACCCCAGTCCAACACCAGCATCTCCACATCAAGAAAGAATTGGACCTTGTAACAAACACAATGCAACAGTTATTGGGTACTTTAATCTTCACAGACGGGAACAATCAAATTGGCAAGAGTGGGCTGAAGGATGAGTTTTTACAATGTTTTGATCACAGTTTCCTGGAGTAAACCAACTCAGGATAAAACTCTTTTTGATCGACTGTTGCAAATGAGGCAAGGTTAATTTGATTTGATTTGATTTATTATTGTCACATGTATTAACATACAGTGAAAAGTATTGTTTCTTGTGCGCTATACAAAGCATACCGTTCACAGAGAAGGAAATGAGAGAGTGCAGAATGTAAAATCAAAGCAAAAAATCAACTGGGAAATAGTGATCATAATACAATTGAATTCCACATTAAGTTTGAAAAGGACAAGCAAGAAGTTTAAACTTAAACAAAGTCAATTACATAGGTATGAGGGGAGAGCCGGCGAAAGTTAATTGGGTAAATAGACTAAAAGGTATCGAGGGGGTAAATGAAAAGTGGGAAACGTTTAAAGAAACAATTCAAAATGTTGAAGAAAAGTACACTCCATTGAAGGACAAAACTACAGTGAGAATGATCCACCCATTGCTTCCTGAAGGAGGTTTCGGATAGATTTGGATGATTAGAAGAGGATTGTAATTTTTTTACAAGTATAGATAAAGGAAGATGGTCCCTGGGAAGAAGAGACAAGAGGAATTCTCATGAGGAGTGAAGAAACGGCAGAGATATTGAACCAATATTTTGTGCCTGTCATCACAATCAAAAGCACATGTTACATACCAGAAAGAGAGGGCAGCCGAGAGTATGATAGGAGTGCAGAAATTGAGGGAATTGAGGGAATCAGTAGAGACAAAATTTTGGAGAAACTTAAGGGACTAAAATCTAATGAATCCCCTGGACCTGATAACCGATGTTAGAGCTATAAAGCTGATCGCACAAATAGTGGGCAGAATTTTCTGTTTTTTTAACTTATCAACTCAGGTGAGAAAAATAGTGTGTACCCATTGGCTCCACAGCGAGCTTTACTTTGACAATTGGTCAATACAATTCCTGGAGGCGGGTCCCATAACATCATGCTGGTGGGGTGAGTTCGGAATAAACACATCCCAGCAGCAATGTCGGCCTCCAACAGAGCAGGGCGCTCTTTTTAAAGGACTCCACAGTCCAAACAAAATCAAAACAAGAGAGACGTTCCCCCTCATGGAGACAGGATTCCCCGCCTCCCCCTAGGAATCTCCCCCTATGGACCTTCCCATTGGAAACCCCCTTCCGTGGCATTGCCAGAACGCTGACCCGGCATGACCCCTCTACCCCCACCATCGCCATCCCCCCTCACCCTCCACCACCACCACCACCCTCCCCCACCACCCCCACCTCCCCCCCCCCCCCGCCCCCCCCCCCCCCCCCCCCCGCCCCCCGGAGGCTGTACTTATCGGTCCCTGTTTGTCAAAAGCTGTTGCAAACACCAACGACGCGTTGTCATGTCGGTGGCGGGAGTGGGGAGTGGGAGTCGGGGGAGCATCCTAACGTGGAAAGAGAATAGAACGGTGAATAATGAAATCAAAAGGCATGCTAGTGGGGTTAATGGCAGGAACCCCATTGCGTTATTGTTGGGAGGCGCAGGGGACTTTCAGAACAGGAAATCCTGCCGGTGTGATAGTTGTTTGGGGACTCCCGTTAGATTCTCCACCCCCCACTGTCATTCCCACCCACCGAAACACAGGGTGGAAAATCCTGGCCAATTGATCACTATGATTTTCTAAAATTCCTTTGACTCATGATCGGTCCCATCATATGATCTGGTTTATTACTGTCACATATATTAACGTACAGTGAAAAGTATTGTTTCTTGCGCGCGACACAGACAAAGTATATCGTTCATAGAGTACATTGGGGAGAAGGAAAGGAGAGGGTGCAGAATGCAGTGTTACAGTCAGAGCTAGGATGTAGATAAAGGTCAACTTAATATAAGGTAGGTCCATTCAAAAGTCTGACGGCAGCAGGGAAGAAGCTGTTCTTGAGTCAGTGGATACGTGACCTCACACTTTTGTATCTTTTTCCTGGCGGAAGTTGGAAAATTTCACACCACTTTTTAAAAAAGGAGGGAAGGAGAAAACAGAGGGCCCGATTTTACCAAAACTTTACGCCCGATTTCGGGTGCGAAATTGCGGTAAAGTTGGGCGTCGGGCCTATACCGCGATCTGCACCCGATTCCGAGCAGATTGCAGCTGTACCAACACCCGATTCGGGCGCGGGTCCGGCGCGCGCCCGAATCAGGCGGCCCGACGATTTAAATGCATTTGCATACATTTAAATCGACTTAATGAACCGCGCGCCCAACTCTACCGCCAAATCCCACTTTACCGTCTTCTGGTCCGATGCGGATCCGCGCTCTAATCGACCTGCCGAATAGAAATCCGAAGTCGCCGCTGCAGCCTCCGAAGAGCGGAGTCAGAGACTGCAAGGGCTCTCTGACCCAGGTCATCCTCTGCGGGGGGGGGGGGGGGGTGGGAGGGAGGAGAGGGTGTGACGTATCATCCTCTGAGGGGGGGCGGGGGGGGCGCTGCCATTCTGCGGCCGATCGGTGGGGAGGGAGGGGGCAGGGGGTTCCGCTGCCACTCTGCGGCCGATCCCTCCCCCCCACCGGAGGAACGAATCCCTCCTCTCCGGAGTGGCCGTATACTTCAAACACCACGACAGACATTATTCACCTCAGCGTTACGCTTTGCAGCGCGCCGCTGAGGTGAATAATGTCTGTCGTGGTGTTTGAAGTATGCGGCCACTCCGGAGAGGAGGGATTCGTTCCTCCGATGGGGAGGAGGGATTGACCGCCAAGTGGCAGCGGAACCCCCTGCCCCCTCCCTCCCCACCGATCTGCCGCAGAGTGGCAGCACCCCCCCCCCCCCCCCCCGCCTGCAGAGGATGATACGTCACACCCTCTCCCCCCCCCCCGCAGAGGATGATCGGTTACACACCCTCTCCTCCCACGCACCCCCCCCCCTTCCAGGGGATGATACATCACACCCCATCTCCATCCACCCCCCCCCTCCCCCCCCTGCCCTCCCCCCAGGTGGTCTGGGTCAGAGAGCCGCGCTCTCTGCTTTTTTCTCCCCGCCCGGGCGCGCTGCTTCAGATTTTTCTCGAACTGCGCATGCGCAGATCAGAGCTCCGATCGTTCCGGCAGCGCTCAGCCCCGCCCACAGCGCGAATCGGACCGGCGCCGGCAATACGCGGATGGGCGCGCTGGAAAGAGGATTCCGGGCTCGGATCCGTATTCCGCCCGGATCCGACCCTTAGGCTCCGATTGGTAAAATCGGGCCCAGAGAGTCTGACATTAGTCACGTGAAGAGGTTTGTCTTCACCCGTACCGGGAACACAGATAGCGTGCAGCTGCAGCAAGCTGTTAGGAAGGCAAACAACACTGATCGGGGTTGGAGTACAGAAATAAATAATTCTTGCTACAATTATACAGAACTTCAGTGAGACCACATCTGGAATACTAAATGCAGTTTTGGTCCCCAAACCGAAGGAAGGATATACTTGCATTAGAGACGGCACAGCAAAGGTTCACTGAATTGGTCCCTGGGATGAGGGGGTTGTCCATAAGACCATAAGACATAGGAGAACAATTAGGCCACTCGGTCCATCGAATCTGCTCTGCCATTCAATCATGGCTGATATTTTTCTCATTCCCATTCTCCTGCCTTTTCCCCATAACCCCAGATCCCCTTATTAATCAATAACCTATCTATCTCTGTCTTAAAGACATTCAATGACCCGGCCTCCACAGCCTTCTGCGGCAAGGAGTTTCATAGATTCATCACTCTGGCTGAAGAAATTCCTCCTCATCTCTATTTTAAAGGATCGTCCCTTTAGCCTGAGGTTGTGCCCTTGAGCCTGAGGTTCTAGTTTTTCCTATTAGTGGAAACAGTCTCTCCACATCCACTCTATCTAGGCCTCGTGGTATTCTGTAAGTTTCAATAAGATCCCCCCTCATCCTTCTAAACTTCAACAAGTACAGACCCAGAGTCCTCAACCGTTCCTCATACGACAAGCTCTTCATTCCAGGGATCATCTTGTGAACCTCCTCTAGACCCTTTCCAAGTCCAGCACATCCTTCCTTAGATATGGGGCCCAAAACTGCTCTCAATCCTCCAAATGGGGCCTGACCAGAGCCTTATACAGCCTCAGAAGTACATCCCTGCTCTTGTATTCTAGTCCTCTCGACATGAATGCTAACATTGCATTTGCCTTCCTAACTGCCGACTGAACCTGCATGTTAACCTTAAGATAATCTTGAACAATGACTCCCAAGTCCCTTTGTGTTTCTGATTTCCTAAGCTTTTTCCCATTTAGAAATGATGACAGGTTGTGTCTATATTGTCTAGAATTTAGAAGAATGAGAGGTGACCTTATTGAAACATTCAAGATTGTGAGGGCTTTGATCGAGTGGATGCTGAAAGATTGTGTCCACTATTCGAGGAATCTAAAACACAGAGGCTCAGTCTCAGGGTGAGGACGGCCGATTATTCAAGACTGAGTTGAGGAGAAATTTCTCCACCCAAAGGATCATGATCCTTTGGAATTCTCTATCCCAGATTGTTGTGGATGCTCCATCATTGAATATATTTAAGGCTGGATAGATAGATTTTTGGTCTCTCAGGGAATTAAGGGACATGATGAGAGGTGGGAAGATAAAGTTTGAAGTCCAATATCAGCCATGTTTGTATTGAATGTTAGAGCAGGCTCGATGAATCTTGTGGTCTTATGTCCGTCCCTATTTCTTATTATCATGTTCTTGATCTTCATTTTCAACCGATATTTGCTTCCAACTCGAGAGTGTGTTCTGCACAGTCAGCAGTACTCAGTGGAAAATAAGCTGCAGTATATTTCATCAGCTGCACAAACGCTCGAATTCCTTCCCTAAATCTCCTTGCCTCTCCAGCTCTCCCTCTGACTTTATGACGCTCTTTAAACCCTATCTCTTCGATCAAGGATATGTTCACCTGTCTTAATATCTCCGTATGTGCTTTGCTATCAAATGTGGTTAAATTTGATTTGATTTGATTTATTATTGTCACATGTATTAACATACAGTGAAAAGTATTGTTTCTTGCACGCTATACAGACAAGGCATACCATTCATAGAGAAGGAAACGAGAGAGTGCAGAATGTAGTGTTACAGTCATAGTTAGGGTGTCGAGAAAGATCAACTTAATGCAAGGTAGGTCCATTCAAAATCTGACAGCAACAGGGAAGAAGCTGTTCTTGAGTTGGTTGGTGCGTGATCTCAGACTTTTGTATCTTCTTCCCGATGGAAGAAGGTGGAAGAGAGAATGTCCGGGATGCGTGGGGTCCTTAATTATGCTGGCTGCTTTGCCGAGGCAGCGGGAAGTGTAGACTGAGTCAATGGATGGGAGGCTGGTTTGCATGATGGATTGGGCTACATTCACAACCTTTTGTAGTTCCTTGCGGTCTTGGGCAGAGCAGGAGCCATACCAAGCTCTGATACAACCAGAAAGAATGCTTTCTATGGTGCATCTGTAAAAGCTGGAGAGAGTCGTAGCTGACATGCCAAATTTCCTTCGTCTTCTGAGAAAGTAGAGGCGTTGGTGGGCTTTCTTAACTATAGTGTCGGCATGGGGGGACCAGGACAGGTTGTTGGTGATCTGGATACCTAAAAACTCAACCCTTTCTACTTCGTCCCCATTGATGTAGACTGGGGCATGTTCTCCTTTACGATTCCTGAAGTCGATGACAATCTCCTTTGTTTTGTTGACATTGATCCAGGGATTCAGGTTCCTGGACCATTGGGACCTCTTTAGGGGCAGGGGTGATCTGTATACAAAAAACGGGTGGAACTTGAACCACACGGGGACCAATATCCTGGCCGGTAGGTTGGCTAAGGCTACTGGGGAGAATTTAAACTAGATAGGTTGGGGGGAGGGGAGCTAGAAGAGTTGACTAGGATCAAGGAACTAATTGATGGGGGGGAGGATGCAGGGGTAAGGGGAATTACAAAATTAATGGTAGAGGAGAGGGTGCAAGTGAATGAAGGCGGTAATTTAGATAAGGGAGTAGAGGGAGAGGGTGTTCGCGACTCATCAAAGCGGGTCCAGATAAAAGCTGGAATAAGGACACTTTGCCTGAATGCACGAAGCATTCGGAACAAGGTGAATGAGTTGATGGTGCAAATCAGCACAAGTGGGTACGATCTAGTGGCCATTACAGAAACGTGGCTGAAAGGTGACCAGGACTGGGAGATGAATATCCAGGGGTATCAGGCGTTTAGGAAGAATAGACAGGAAGGAAAAGGTGGTGGGGTTGCGCTATTAATAAGAGATAATATCAGGGTAGTACTGAGGGATGACATAGGCTCTGAGGAACAAAACGTGGAATCGTTATGGGTAGAGATGAGGAATAGTAGAGGGAGAAAGACACTGGTAGGTGTGGTATATAGGCCCCCAAATAATAATGTTGAGGTGGGGAGGGCTATAAACAAGCAGATAAGGGATGCGTGTAAAAACGGAACGGCAATAATCATGGGGGACTTCAACATGCACATTGACTGGCAGACTCAAGTCGGTAAGGGTGGAATGGAGGAAGAGTTCTTAGAATGCTGTCGGGATAGTTTCCTTGAACAGCATGTTACGGAACCGACGAGGGAACGAGCTATTTTGGATCTGGTATTGTGTAACGAGGTAGGTAGAATTAAGGATCTTATTGTGAAGGACCCTCTTGGGTCTAGTGACCACAATATGGTCGAATTTCTGATTCAGATGGAAGAGGAGAAAGTTTGGTCTCAAACCAGTGTCCTCTGTTTGAACAGAGGGAAATATGATAGGATGAGGGATGAATTGGCTAAGGTAGACTGGGAGAGCAGGCTGGCAGGTAGGATAGCTGAGGAACAGTGGAGGATTTTTAAGGAGATCCTTTTCAGTTCTCAGCAAAAATATATTCCAGCAAAAAACAAGGATTGTAAGAAAAGGGAGAACCAGCCGTGGATAACGAAGGAAATAAAGGAGAGTATTAAAATAAAAACAGCTGCGTACAGAGTGGCCAAAAATAGTGGAGAAACAAGTGATTGGGAAAAATTTAAGAAACAACAAAGAGAGACTAAAAAAGCGATAAAGAAAGGAAGGATAGACTATGAAGCTAGGCTAGCAATTAATATAAAAAATGATAGTAAAAGTTTTTATAAATATATAAAAAGGAATAGAGTGGCTAGAGTGAATGTTGGACCCTTGGAAGACGAGAGGGGGGAGTTAATAGTGGGAAATGAGGATATGGCTGAGTCTTTAAATAAGTTTTTTGTGTCGGTCTTCACGGTGGAGGACACAAATAGTATGCCAAATATTAACGATAGAGGGTTGGCAGCAGGAGAAATACTTAATACGATTAATGTTACCAGAGAGGCAGTGCTGGGTAGACTAACGGGACTGAAGGTGGACAAGTCCCCGGGTCCGGATGGAATGCATCCCAGGGTATTGAAAGAAATGTCAGAGGTAATAGTGGATGCGTTAGTGATTATTTATCAAAACTCGTTGCATTCTGGGGTAGTGCCGGTTGATTGGAAAACGGCTAATGTTACGCTGCTGTTTAAAAAAGGAAGGAGACAAAAGGCGGGTAACTATAGGCCGGTCAGCTTAACGTCTGTAGTAGGGAAAATGCTGGAATCCATTATTAAAGAGGAGATAGCAGGGCATCTGGATAGAAATGGTTCGATCAATCAGACGCAGCATGGATTCATGAGGGGAAAGTCGTGCTTGACGAACATGTTGGATTTTTATGAAGATGTGACTAGGGCGGTTGATGGAGGAGAACCGGTGGATGCGGTGTTTTTGGATTTCCAAAAGGCGTTTGATAAGGTGCCCCATAAAAGGCTGCTGAAGAAGATTAGGGCACACGGAGTTGGGGGTAGTGTGTTAAAGTGGATTGGGGACTGGCTATCCGACAGGAAGCAAAGAGTCGGAATAAATGGGTGTTTTTCCGGTTGGAGGAAGGTAACTAGTGGCGTGCCGCAGGGATCGGTACTCGGGCCGCAACTGTTTACCATTTATATAGATGATCTGGAGGAGGGGACGGAGTGTAGGGTAACGAAGTTTGCAGACGACACAAAGATAAGTGGAAAAGTGAATCGTGTGGAGGACGGAGAAGATCTGCAGAGAGATTTGGACAGGCTGAGTGAGTGGGTGAGGATATGGCAAATGGAGTATAACGTTGATAAATGCGAGGTTATACACTTTGGAGGAAATAATAACAAATGGGATTACTATCTCAATGGAAACAAATTAAAACATGCTACCGTGCAAAGGGACCTGGGGGTCCTTGTGCATGAGACGCAAAAGCCCAGTCTGCAGGTACAACAGGTGATCAAGAAGGCAAATGGGATGTTGGCCTATATTGCGAGGGGGATAGAATATAAAAGCAGGGATGTCTTGATGCACCTGTACAGGGCATTGGTGAGGCCGCAGCTGGAATACTGTGTGCAGTATTGGTCCCCTTATATGAGGAAGGATATATTGGCATTGGAGGGAGTGCAGAGAAGGTTCACCAGGTTGATACCGGAGATGAGGGGTTTGGATTATGAGGAGAGGCTGAGGAGATTGGGTTTGTACTCGTTGGAGTTTAGAAGGATGAGGGGGGATCTTATGGAGACTTATAAGATAATGCGGGGGCTGGATAGGGTGGAGGCGGAGAGATTCTTTCCACTTAGTAAGGGAGTTAAAACTAGAGGCCACAGCCTCAAAATAAAGGGGGGTCGGTTTAAGACAGAGTTGAGGAGGAACTTCTTCTCCCAGAGGGTGGTGAATCTCTGGAATTCTCTGCCCACTGAGGTGGTGGAGGCTACCTCGCTGAATATGTTTAAAGCGCGGATGGATGGATTCCTGATCGGTAAGGGAATTAAGGGTTATGGGGATTAGGCGGGTAAGTGGTACTGATCCACGTCAGATCAGCCATGATCTTATTGAATGGCGGGGCAGGCTCGAGGGGCTAGATGGCCTACTCCTGCTCCTATTTCTTATGTTCTTATGTTCTTATGTTCTTATTGAGGGGGAGATTATTGTTGCCGCACCAGTTCACCAGATTCTCTATCTCATTCCTGTACTCTGTCTCGTCATTGTTTGAAATCCGACCCACTACGGTGGTGTCTTCAGCAAACTTGAAAATCGATTTGAGGGGAATTTGGCCACACAGTCATAGGTGTGTAAGGGGTATAGTCGGGGGCTAAGAACACAGCCTTGTGGGAGAATGATCGTGGAGGAGGTGTTGTTGCCTATCCTTACTGATTGTGGTCTGTGAGTTAGGAAGTTCAGGATCCAATCACAGACGGAGGTGCCGAGGCCCAGGCCACAGAGATTGGAGATGAGTTTTGTGGGAATAGTAGTGTTGAAGGTTGAGCTGTAGTCAATAAATAGGAGTCTGACACAGGTGTCTTTGTTGTCTAGGCATTCCAGGTTTAAGTGCAGGGTCAGGGAGATGCCGTCTGCTGTGGACCTGTTGCGGCGGTAGGCAAACTGTAGTGGATCCAGGTAGCCCAGGAGGCTGGAATTAATTTGTGCCATGACTAACCTTTCAAAGGACTTCATAATGTTGGATGTCAGAGCCACCGGCCGGTAGTCATTAAGGCACGCTGCCTGGCTTTTCTTAGGTACTGGGATGATAGTGGTCTTCTTGAAGCAGATAGGGATCTCAGATAGTTGTAAAGAAAGGTTGAAGATATCTGCGAATACCCCCGCCAGCTGCTCCATGCAGGATTTGAGTGCTCGCCCGGGTACCCCATCCAGGCCAGTCGCTTTCCGTGGGTTCACCTTCGAGAAAGCTGCCCTGACGTCTGCAATGGTGACCCCAGATACAGGTTCATCCAGGACTTCCAGGGTGGAGGGCGTGCTCTCGCTGACCTCTTGCTCAAAACGGGTGTAGAATGCATTGAGCTCATCAGGGAGGGGTGCGTTGGAGCTGGCGATTTTGCATGCCTTCATCTTGGAGCCTGTTATGTCTTGAAGAACTTGCCATAGTCGGCGGGGTCTGTGTGGCTAGCCTGGGACTCTGGCTTGGTCTGGACTGTCTTTTGGCATCTTTGGTGGATCTTCTTAGATCGTATCTGGCTTTCTTGTGTCGGTCAGTGTCGCCTGACTTGAACTCCTCAGACCTGGACTTCAGCAAGCAGTGGATATCCCTGTTCATCCATGGTTTCCGGTTGGGGAACACACGGATTTGCTTCTTTGGCACACAGTCTTCTACGCACTTACGAATGAAGTCAGTTACTGTAGTGGCGTACTCGTTCAGGCTGGTCGCAGAGTTTTTCAATACTGACCAATCCACTGACTCCAAGCAGCCCCGTAGGAGATCATCCGATTCCTGAGACCAATATTGCGTGACTTTCTTTGACGGATTCTCCCGCTTCAGTTTTTGTTTGTGAGCCGGGAGCAGGAGCACAGCCTTGGGTTCTGATTTACCAAAGTGCCAAGTGTTGCATGTGATCTCTTTTTCTTACCTGTTTATCTCTCTATGTGGCTCAAAGTCAAATTATATTTGTGAGAACTCCTGTGAGGCTCCTTGGGATGTCTGACTGTGTTACTGGCACTATAAAAATGCTCGTTGTGTTAATGTTGATGTGAAATTTGAAATTTACATGATAAACAGCACACCCTTAAACTTTCATTAATCCATTTAATTGGGATTGAAGAAAAAGGGAAAACAGTGAACACTTGAGATCCAAAGTGTGAAGCAAAATCAGTCCCTCTGTAATTTACAACAAATATATTACTTTTTCAAGTGTACTCACCGCGGTTACAAAGGGAAACATAATCTGTGCACAGCCAGATCCTACACACGGACAGCGAAGAAATGAAATCAAAGCAGAACATGACGGAAACACTCAGCAGGTCAAGCGGTGTGTTTGTGTGTGTGTGTGTGTGGTTTGTGTGTGTGTGTGGTTTGTGTGTGTGTGTGGTTTGTGTGTGTGTGTGTGGAGAGAGAAATGTTTCACTTTGAAGACTTCCATCCAAACTGGAAAAGCGTTAGAAATTTATCAGCCTGTAAGCAAGTGCAGAAAGAAGTTTAACAACACCAGGTGCAGAACCAGGAGGCAAGGAAGGAATGAATAAATGTGACATGATGAAAGGAAGGAGAGATTAAAAGTAAAAGTTTATGTATTAGTCAGAAGTAGGCTCACATTAACACTGCAATGAAGTCCTTGTGCAAATCCCCTCGTCGCCACACTCCAGCGCCTGTTCGGGTACACTGAGGGAGAATTTAGCACGGCCAATGCATCTAACCAGCAGGTCTTTCGGACTGTGGGAGGAAACCAGAACACTCGGTGGAAACCCATGCAGACAACATGCAAACTCCACACAGTCACCCAAGCCAGGAATCGAACCCAGGTCCCCGGCGCAGTGTGGCAGCAGTGCTAACCACTGTGCCACCGTGCCGCCCACTATCGAAGGAAGGATTAAATAAGTAAGCCGGAAGACGGAGTAAGGAGGAATGGGATGGTAATGTGATGAGTAGACAAATGAAACATAGGGTCAGAGGAGGTGTAAGTGATGACTGCTGAACCATTAACAACAGCTTCTGTCCAAGACGAAATGGGATCAACAGTGATCGTACAGGGTAAATGGTAGGACTCTGAAGAGTGCAGTTGAACAGAGGGATCTGGGAATGCAGGTACAGAATTCCCTAAAAGTGACGTCACAGGTGGTAGGGTCGTAAAGAGTGCCTTTGGTACATTGGCCTTTATAAATCGGAGTATTGAGTATAAAAGTTGGAGTGTTATGGTAATGTTATATAAGGCATTGGTGAGGCCGAATTTGGAGTATTGTGTACAGTTTTGGTCACCTAGTTATAGGAAGGATGTAAATAAGGTTGAAAGAGTGCAGAGAAGGTTCACAAAGATGTTGCTGGGACTTGAGAAGCTGAGTTACAGAGAGAGGTTGAATAGGTTGGGACTTTATTCCCTGGAGCGTAGAAGATTGAGGGGAGATTTGATAGAGGTGTATAAGATTTTGATGGGTATAGAAAGAGTGAATGCAAGCAGGCTTTTTCCGCTGAGGCTAGGGGAGAAAAAAACCAGAGGGCATGGGCTAAGGGTGAAAGGAGAAAAGTTTAAAGGGAATATTAGGGGGGGCTTCTTCACGCAGAGAGTGGTGGGAGTGTGGAATGAGCTGCCGGATAAAGTGGTAAACACTTTTAACATTTAAGAAAAACTTGGACGGGTTCATGGATGAGAGGGGCGTGGAGGGATATGGTCCAAGTGCAGGTCAGTGGGACTAGGCAAAAATGGTTCGGCACAGATAAGAAGGGCCAAAAGGCCTGTTTCTGAGCTGTAATTTTCTATGGTTCTATGGTTCTATGATGATCTGAAATAGTTGGGTGTTGTATGTTTTAAAGCACTTCAATGAAAGAATGAGGCTTCCATTAAATTCCATTAAGAGCAGCATGGTGGCACAGTCGTTAACACTACTGCCTCACAGCGCCAAGGACTCGGGTTCAATTCCAACCTTGGGTCACTGTCTGTGTGGAGTTTGCACGTTCTCCTCGTGTCTGCGTGGGTTTTCGCTGGGTGCTCCGGTTTCCTCCCACAGCCCAAAGATGTGCAGGTTAAGGGGATTAGCCATGGTAAGTGCGTGGAGTTACAGGGATAGGGTGGAGGAAAGGGTCTGGGTAAGGTACACTGTGAGACCAAGTCAGTGCAAACTTGATGGGCCAAAGGTCCTCCTTTTGCACTGTAGGGATTCGATGGATTTGAAGTTTCAATGGAACAGATCGGAGTCTTGGGTTGAGAAAACAGTGTGTGAGTGGAACCGAGAATTAAAATGACAGGCATGAAGCTCAGTGTCGTGCTGCACGGTGAATGGAACTTTCCCACAAACATAGACATAGAAACATGGAAGAAGGAGGAGGCCATTCGGCCCTTTGAACCTGCTCCACCATTCATTACAATCATGGCTGATCGTCCAACTCAATAGTTTAATCCTACTTTTTCCCCATAACCCTTGATCTCATTCCATTGTCCTCCCCTCGCCTTCTCCAATTCTCCTTGGTGGGCCGGCAGTAGAATTCCAGGTGATAGATCAGGATGATACATTAATCCATGCTGACTTTTGACAGGTAGATGCGCTTGCATTTAGATAATGCTTCTCACAGTCTTGGGATGCCCTTAGTCCTCGGACAAAGGACTTTTTGAAATGTAGTCATGGTTGTAATGTAGGAAACACAACAACCAATCTGCAGACAGCAAGCTCTCATCAATAAAAACAGCATGGTTATCAGATAATCTCTTTTTAGCGATGTTGATGAAAGGATAAAATTATTGCTCCTTACACCAGGGGTAACTTTCCTGTTTATATTCAAAAGTGACAAGGGATATTTACTTTCCCATAAGAGCACACGGGTTTAATGTCTCATCTGAAAGATGGCATCACTGACAGTGCAGCACCCTCTCAAGACCATACCTGGGAATCTGGAGTGTGACCTTTCCCTTTGATCGCCTGGTTCAATGCTGAGGGGGCTACCAACTGAACATTGAATGGCATTGCCACTGCTGACTCCACCATCACTAAGATTAAGATTGATCAGAAACTGAACTAGGTTAGCCATATAAATACTGTGGTCAGAGACTGGGAATTCTTCACAGAATAACTCACCTCCTGACTCCCCAAGGAACATAAAACATAAGAACTAGGAGCTGGAGTAGGCCACCTGGACCCCTGAGCCTGCTCCGCCATTCAGTAAGATCATGGCTGATCTTTTCGTGGACTCAGCTTCACTTACCCGCCCGCTCACCATAACCCTTAATTCCTTTACTGTTCAAAAATGTATCTATCGTTGCCTTAAAAACATTCATTGAGGTAGCTGATGCGCGATTAATTCACTCGGGAGGCTGGATCGTACCCGGGAAATAAAGGCTTTTATTAGCAACAAGAATGGAGCATACTGCTTAACAATACAATCCCAGACTAAAGGGTCACCAGGCAGTGCAGTGACCTTTATACTCCTATAGGTGGGCGGAGCCAACCGAAGTGTACCACAGAACAATACCAACAGGTGGAACACCCCAACCCTAACCCCAACAGTAACAAGAGCAACATATGTACAAGTACCCATAGTGATAACCATCTATGGTTCAGTACCCATAGTGGTAACCATCTATGGTTCAGTACCCATAGTGGTAACCATCTATGGTTCAGTACCCATAGTGGTAACCATCTATGGTTCAGTACCCATAGTGGTAACCATCTATGGTTCAGTACCCATAGTGGTAACCATCTATGGTTCAGTACCCATAGTGGTAACCATCTATGGTTCAGTACCCATAGTGGTAACCATCTATGGTTCAGTACCCATAGTGGTAACCATCTATGGTTCAGTACCCATAGTGGTAACCATCTATGGTTCACCACAGTAGCCTCAACTGCCTCACTGGGCAGGGAATTCCACAGGGTCACAACGCTTTGGGTGAAGAAGTTCCTCCTCAACTCAGTCCTAAATCTGCTTCCCCTTATTTTGAGACAATGCCCCCTAGTTCTAGTTTCACCTTCCAGTGGAAACAACCTCCCTGCTTCTATCTTATCTATTCCCTTCATAATTTTATATGTTTCGATAAGATTTCCCCTCATTCTTCTGAATTCCAATGAGTATAGCCCCAGTCTACTCACTCTCTCCTCATAAGACAACTCTCTAAACTCCAGAATCGACCTAGTGAATCTCCTCTGCACCCTCTCCAGTGCCAGTATATCCTTTCTCAAGTAAGGAGACCAAGCGTGTCCAATAAGGCACAAGTCGGGAGTGTGCTGGAGTACTCTCCACTTGCCTGGCTGGGTGTGTCTCCAACAACACTCAAGAAGCTTGACACCATCCAGGCAAAGCAGCTGGTTTAATTGACACCCAACCACCACCTTAAGCTTCCCCACTCTCTCCACAACTAACACACAGAAACAGCCGGTGTGTGCCATCCTAAAGATGCATTGCAGGAACTCACCAAGGCTCCTTCAACAGCATCTTCCAAAAATCGCCACCTCTGTCGCTTAGAAGGACAAAAGCAGCAGATACATTGGGGACACCATCACCTGCAGGTTCCCCTCCAACTCACTCACCATCCTGACTTGTAAATATATCCTTCACTGTTGCTGGGTCAAAATCTTGGAACGTGTTCCCTAACAGCACTGTGGGTGTACTTACATCACATGGACTGCAGCAATTCAAGAAGGCAGCTCACCACTACCTTCTCGAGGGCAAAGAGGAATGGAGAACAAACCCTGCCAAAGACACTCACACTGCATGAACCAATTTTTAAAAAGCTCTCTGCTCTGCTGCACTGAAATGTCTCATTGGACTGTGTACTCATAGTAGGGGGGTCGATGGATATTTGTTTGAGATGCTTCATCGGAATATCACATCCATGTGAGGATTAAAGCTGAAGATTTCTGTTTCTTCTTTGCTCAATGCTGTATTGATATGTTCACGCTATTTCTCCCTTCATTCCTTCTCTACACTGTTGTTATTGGGCTTGGCTCCCATATCCCATCACACCTTCTTGACAGGTTTCCATGTTGATTTTATAGTTAGGTGAATTGGCCATGCTAAATTCTCCCTCAGTGTACTCAAACACACCCGTACGCTGGAGTGTGGTGATGAGGGGAATTTCACAGTAACTTCTGTTGTGCCTGCCGCACAGTCTGTTTTAACCCTTATACGATGGACAAAGAATTGCGAGTAGACTTCTTGTGAGTACAACAATAGTTATTTAAACACACAATCAATAATCACCCACCCAACCAACAATAAGTTATCTTACAGAAAATACTAAAGTTCAAGTCCAATACCAGACCTTGACTTAACTTTGCGTGACTGGCAAGTACCCAAGCAGATATTGGCCTTTATCTGTGTGCTGGTCTCTGGAGTCCTCTGCGTAGTCTGGTCCTTTGGTCTGGTCTGGCACTCTGGCTCTGGTCTTCCTTCCTTCTTGGGTGTGGCGGCTGTCCTCGTTGCTGGCAATGGTCACCGTTGTTATAGCCCGTTCGTGGGGTCGGAGAGAGAGAGAGAGCTTCTTCTGTTGTGCAGCACCTTTTATCCCTCCTTGGTTTAATGTCCTTTTGGGGCGGTCTCCTGATTCTTGTCAATCAATCGATCAGGTCTTGATCACCCTGATCGATAAAAGTCCAATCAGGTGCTGCCACACCGACCTCTGGGTGTGAACCCAACGGCCATGCCTGTAGGTGCTGGAGGCATATAGGTCACATACCTCCCTCCCAATAAGGGGTTAAGACTCCCCTCTGTCTGGTAAACAAGTCTGTTTGACCAGAGAGTGTCCATTGTCTTTGGAATGGCCTATTTCCTGTGTATTTAGTCGTCTGAGCTGCAGCCTGTTTGTCTCTGTCTTTTAGACTGCAGCCTGTCGTTTTAGTTCTTGCCCAATTGTCCCAGAGTGCTTTATAAATCGCCATTTTAGGCGGTCCATTTGGCCACACTTCATTGCAGTGTGAATGTCAGCCTACTTGTGACCAATTAATAAACTTTAAACTTTAATTGCCTTGTGGTGAGTTGCTTATTTTTCATGAATAGCCATGATATCTGGCGGTGTTTCAGATGTGTTCTCACTGGTACTATGTGATGTCCATCAGCCAATGAGATGTCTTAGAATTGGTGTCACTGCTTATGGGATGGTGATTGTTCTGTCGAAGGTGAGTGGTGGAATTCCAGTGCGGTTCTCCCATTGCATCACCAGAATGCTGGTGAAATAGTCAGGAAAATAGAGTAACCATTGGTCTGGCTGTTATAAAACACCATTTTGGGACCAGGTATTGCCATAAAGGTGGAAAAACATTTGACCATTCAGTCCCTTGAATGTGCTCTCTTTACTCAATTAGATTGTGATTGGTCTGTTTCAATAGGTCCACATTTCAATTCATTCTTAATCATAGAATCATAGAATCTCTGCAGTGCAGAATGAGGTCATTCGGCCCATCGAATGTGCACCGACTTGCCAACAGATGTCTTACCCAGGCCCACCCCTTGCTCTAACCCCCCAAATCTTACACATTTTTCAGGATGTTAAGGGACAATTTAGCATGACCAATCCACCTAACCTGCACATCTTTGGACTGTGGGAGGAAACCGGAGCACCCAGAGGAAACCCACTCAGACATGGGGATAATGTGCAAACTCTACACAGACAGTGACCCAAGCCGGGAATCGAACCCGGGTCCCTGGTACTGTGAGGCAGCCACCGCTCTTTCGTGAACCCATATCTTCTGTTCAGAGGCAGGGGCACTGCCCATGAAATCACAAGACCTACTTGAATTAACCTTTGATCTTTATCAATGACTTAAACTCATGAATCACTAAAACCATCTTTTACAATAACCATTTGAGTGACAGTGGCATGGTAATATTTGAGGAGGGCTTGACAATGCTGTAAAATTCATTTCTTCTTTGAACATTGGAAAAGCAAACTATAGACTTCAAAATGTTCAAAATTTCAAGCTTAATTAGAATTCCAGAGTGGAAGAGTCAATTACTAGGGGGCACAGGTTTAAAGTCCGAGGGGCAAGGTTTAAAGGAGATGTACGAGGCAGATTTTTTACACAGAGAATAGTGGGTGCCTAGAACGCATTGCCAGGGGAGGTAGCGGAAGTGGATACGGTAGTGACTTTTAAGGGGCGTCTTGACAAATACATGAATAGGATGCAAATAGAGGGATATGGTCCCTTGAAGGGTAGGGGGTTTTAGTTCAGTCGGGCAGCATGGTCGGTGCAGGCTTGGGGGGCCGAAGGGCCTGTTCCTGTGCTGTAATTTTCTTTGTTCTTTGTTCTTCAAACCTGAACTAATTAAAAATCTGTCCACCTCTTCCTTAAACTTACTTAATGTCCCAACATTCACAGCTCCATGGGGTATGAATTCCACAGACTCATGACCCTTTCAGAGAAATAATTTCTCCTCTTCTCTGTTTTAAATCTGCCAACCCTTATTCTAAAACTATGACCTCCTGTTCTAGATTGCCCCACAAGACGAAACATCGTCTTCATGTCTACTTTGTCAATCCCCCTTATCATCTTGAATACTTCAATTAGATCTCCTCTCATTCTTCTAAACTCTGTGGAGTCCAGACATAAACTGCCCAATCTCTCTTCATAAGACAAACTCCTCATCTCTGGAATCAATCTAGTGAACCTCATCTGCAGCGCCTCCAATACAACTACATCCTTCCACAAGTAGGGGAACCAAATCTGTACACAGTTTTCTAAATGTGGTTTTGCTAATGCTTTGTACAGCAATAGCAACACTTCATTACTTTTATATTCTATTCATTTCGCAATAAATGCTAAGATTGCATTTGCTTTCCTTATTACCTGCTGTACCGACACACTAGTTTTCTGTGATTCATGCACAAGGACACCCCGATTCCTCTGCACTGAAGCATTTTGAAGTTTCTCTCTGTTGAGATAATAATTTGCATTTGTATTTTTGCTGCCAAAATGGATAACCTCACACTTATCTACATTAAACTTCACCTGCCAATTTTTTCCCCATTTACCTAACCTATCCATATCCATTTGTAAATTTTTATTTCATTATCACAGCTTACTATCCCACCTATTTTAGTGTCATCTGCAAATCTGGCAATGGTACCTACTATCCCTGCATCCAAGTCATTAATAAGGATTGTGAATAGTTGGGACCCTGAGGATTGAATCCTGTGTTACTCCATTAATTACATCGTGCCAACCCGAGAGAGACCCATTTATCCCGAGTCTCTGCTTTCTGTCAGTTAGCCAATCCTCAATCCAAGCTAATAAATTACTCCTAATCCCATGTGAACTAACTTTGTGTGATAACCTCCCATCCAGTGACTCTGTCTACAATTCCCGCTGTCTCGGCAAAGCAGCCAGCATAATTAAGGACCCCACACACCCCGGACATTCTGTCTTCCACCTTCTTCCATCAGGAAAAAGATACAAAAGTCTGAGGTCACGTACCAACCGACTCAAGAACAGCTTCTTCCTGCTGCCATAAGACTTTTGAGTGGACTTATCTTGCATTAAGTTGATCTTTCTCTACACCCTAGCTATGACTGTAACACTACATTCTGCACTCTCTCCTTTCCTTCTCTATGAATGGTATGCTTTGTCTGTATAGCGCGCAAGAAACAATACGTTTCACTGTATGTTACAATAATAAACCAAATCAAATCAAAACCTTTTGTGTGGCATCTTATCAAATGCCTTCTGGAAATCCAGATACACTACATCTACAGGGTCCCCATTATCCACCTTGCTTATTACCTCCTCGAAGAACTCAAGCAAATTAGTCAAACATGAATTACCCTTCATAAAACCATGCTGACTCTGATGGATTGCGTTTTGATTTTCTAAATGTCCTGGTATTGCTTCCTTTATAATGGATTCTAACAATTTCTCAATGGCAGATGTTAAACTAATTGGCTTGTAGTTTCTTACATTTGGCCTCCTTGCCCTTTTGCACAAGGGAGTTGTACTAGCATTTTTCCAATTCACCAGAACCATTCCAGCATCCAGGGAATTTTGGAATATTGTAAACAAAAGATCCATTATCTCCAATGTCACTTCCTTTAAGACCCTAGGATGAAGGCCATCAAACCCTGGGGACTTGCCTGCCTTCAATTCCAATGGTTTGCTCAGTACTTTTTCCCTAGTGATGCATGTTGTAATCACCCATGATTATTGCCGTATCTTTCTTACAAGCCCTCAGTATTTCTTGGTTTATGCTGTGCCTCACTGCAGAACTACTGTTTGAGGACCTATAGATTAGTCCGACTGGGATCTTCTTTCCCTTGCTATTTTTTATTTCCACTCAGACTGGTTCCATATTTTAGACTCCAGTTCCTATATCATTCCTCAGCGCCAATGTTACACCCCTGTTAAAATGGGGTGAGTGGGATAAATATGACAGCTCTGAGCTAATGCTGAGGAACCTTTCTGAGACAATAATTAAATTGGCATTTGAGAATAATGTGGACTAATAATTGAAAGACAGCAGGGATTAGTAAAGGAATTAAGGGTTATGGTGAGTGGGCTGAGTCAACGAAAAGATCACCCATGATAGAACATAGAACATAGAAAAACTACAGCACAAACAGGCCCTTTGGCCCACAAGTTGCGCCGAACATGTCCCTACCTACTAGGCTTACCTATAACTCTCTATCTTACTAACTTCCATGAACTTATCCAAAAGTCTCTTAAAAGACCCTATCGAATCCGCCTCCACCACCACTACTGGCAGCCGATTCCACGCACCCACCACCCTCTGAGTGAAACACTTACCCCTAACATCTCCTCTGTACCTACTCCCCAGCACCCTAAACCTGTGACCTCTTGTGGCAACCATTTCAGCCCTGGGTAAAAGCCTCTGAGAATCCACTCTATCAATACCCCTCAACATCTTATACACCTCTATCAGGTCACCTCTCATCCTTCGCCTCTCCAAGGAGAAAAGACCTAGCTCTCTCATCATAAGGCATGGCACCTAATCCAGGCAACATCCTTGTAAATCTCCTTTGCACCCTTTCTATGGCTTGCACATCCTTTCTGTAGTGAGGTGACCAGAACTGGGCACAGTACTCCAGGTGGGGTCCAACCAGGGTCCTATACAGCTGCAGCATTATCTCCCGATTTCTAAACTCAATTCCTCTATTGATGAATGCCAGCATTCCATACGCCTTCTTAACCACAGCCTCTACCTGCGACGCTGCTTTGAGCGTCCTATGAACCCGGACCCCAAGATCCTTCTGATCTTCCACACTGCCAAGCATCTTACCCTTAATATTATATTCTTTCATCCAATTCGACCTGCCAAAATGAACCACCACACACTTATCTGGGTTGAAGTCCATCTGCCACTTCTCCGCCCAGTCTTGCATCTTATCTATGTCTCATTGCAGCTGCTGACATCCCTCTACACTATCCACAACCCCGCCAACCTTTGTGTCATCAGCAAACTTGCCAACCCATCCTTCCACTTCCTCATCCAGGTCATTTATAAAAATCACAAAGAGCAAGGGTCCCAGAACAGATCCTTGGGGCACTCCACTGGTGACTGACCTCTATGCTGAAAAAGACCCATCTACAACTACTCTTTGCCTTCTGTGGGCAAGCCAGTTCTGAATCCACAAAGCAATGTCCCCTTGTATCCCATGCCCCTTCACTTTCTCAATGAGCCTTGCATGGGGCACCTTATCAAACGCCTTGCTGAAATCCATATAAACTACATCTACCACTCTTCCCTCATCTATGTGTCTAGTTACATCTTCAAAAAATTCAATTAGGCTCGTAAGGCATGATCTGCCTTGGACAAAGCCGTGCTGGCTATTTCTGATCATACTATTCCTCTCCAGATGTTCATAAATCCTGCCTCTCAGGATCTTCTCCATCAACTTACCAACCACTGAGGTTAGACTCACTGGTCTATAATTTCCTGGGCTATCTCTTCTCCCTTTCTTGAATAACGGAACCACATCCGCAATCCTCCAATCCTCCGGAAGCTCTCCCGTCTCCATTGATGACGCAAAGATGATTGCCAGAGGCTCAGCAATCTCTTCCCTCGCCTCCCACAGTAACCTGGGGTACATCCCATCCGGTCCCGGTGATTTATCTAACTTGATGCTTTTCAAAAGCTCCAACACATCCTCTTTCCTACTGTCCACATGCTCAGTCTTCTCAGTCCACTGCAAGTTTGCACTGCAACTACCAAGATCCTTTTCCACTGTGAATACTGAAGCAATGTATTCATTGAGTACCTCTGCCATTTCTACCGTTTCTATACAGACTTTCCCACTGTCACATTTGATAGGTCCTACTCCTTCACATCTTATCCTCTTGCTCTTAACATACTTGTAGAATGCCTTGGGGTTTTCCTTTATCCTGCCTGCCAAGGCCTTCTCATGACCTCTTCTTGCTCTTCTAATTTCCCGCTTAAGTTCCTTCCTACTAGTCGTATACTCTTCTAGATTTCTAACATTACCTAGCTCCCTGAACCTTTTGTAGGCTTTTCTTTTCTTCTTGACTAAATTCGTTACAGCTTACATGCACCATGGTTCCTGTGACCTACCATAACTCCCCTGTCTCATTGGAACGTTGCTGTGTAGAGCTCCAGACAAATTTTCCTTGAACATTTGCCACATTTCTTCTGTACATTTCCCTGAGAAAACCTCCTTCCAGTTTGTGCCTCTAATTTCCTGCCTAATAGCCTCATAATTGCCTTTACTCCAAATAAACATTTTCCTAGCTTGACTGATCCTATCTCTCTCCAATGCTAATGTAAAGGAGATAGAATTATGATCACTATCCCCAAAATTCTCTCCCACTGAGAGATCTGACACCAGCCCAGGTTCATTTCCTAATACCAAATCAAGTACAGCCTCTCCTCTTGTAGGCTTATCCACATTATGTGTCAGGAAGCCCTCCTGAACACACCTAACAAACACCTCCCCATCTAAACCCCTTACCCTAGGGATATTCCAATTGAAATTTGGAAAATTAAAATCTCCCATCACGACCACTCTGTTATTATCACATCTCTCCAGGGTCTGCTTCCCAATCTGCTCCTCCACGTCCCTGCTATTATTGGGCGGCCTGTAGAAAACACCCAGTAAAGTTATTGACCCCTTCCTGTTCCCAACCTCCACCCACAGAGATTCCGTAGACAATCCCTCTGTGGCATCCATCTTTTCTACAGCCATGACACTATCCCTGATCAACAGTGCCACTCCCCCACCTCTTTTGCCTCCTTCCCTGTCCCTCCTGAAACATCTGAAACCCGGCACTTGAAGTACCCAGTCCTGACCCTGAGATAACCAAGTCTCTGTAATGGCCACCACATCACACTTCCAAGTAATGATCCACGCTCTAAGCTCATCCATTTTGTTCACTACACTCCTTGCGTTAAAATACACACATCTCAACCCTTCGGTCTGAGCGCTCCTCTTCTTCGTCACCTGCCTATCCTCCCTCTCACACTGTCTACAAGCCCCTTTTATTTTTAAGCTAACCTTCTCTCTCCCAGTCACCTCATTTTGATTCCCACCCCCCAACCATTCTAGTTTAAACACTCCCCAGTAGCCTTAGCAGACCTTCCCGCCAGGATATTGGTCCCCCTGGGATTTAAGTGAAACCTGTCCTTTTTGTACAGGTCGCATCTGCCCCAAAAGAGGTCCCAATGATCCAGGAACCTGAATCCCTGCCCCCTGCTCCAATCCCTCAGCCACGCAATTATCCTCCATCATATTTTGTTCCTTCCCTCACTGTCTTGTGGCACAGGCAGCAATCCTGAGATTACTACCTTTGCGTTCCTTCTTCTTAACTCCCTACCTAACTTCCTAAACTCTCTTTTCATAACCCCTTCCCCTTTCCTGCCTATGTCAGTGGTACCAGTATGCACCACGACCTCTGGCTCCTCTCCCTCCCACTTCAGGATTTCTTGGATACGGTCAGAAACACCCCTGATCCCGGCACCAGGGAGGCAAACCACCATCCGCGTTTCTCGACTTCCTCCACAGAAACGCCTGTCTGACCCCCTCACTGTAGAGTCCCCGATCACCACTGCCTTCCTCCTCCTTTCCTTACCCTTCTGTGCTACAAGGCTGGACTCCGCGCCGGAGGCACGACCACTGCTGCTTCCACCAGGTGGGCTGTCCACCCCAACAGTACTCAAGCAAGAGTACTTATTTTTAAGGGGCACAACCACTGGGGTACTCTCTACCACCTGACTTTTCCCTTTCCTGACTGACCCACTTGCCTGCTTCTTGTGGCCCCGTTGTGACCACCTGCCTATAACTCCTATCTATCACCTCCTCGTTTTCCCTGACCAGCCGAACGTCCTCGAGCTGCAGCTCCAGTTCCCTAACTCGGTCCCTTCGGAGCCGCAGCTCGACACACCCAGCGCAGATATGCACCCCTGGGAGGCTCGGAGACTCCATGACCTCCCACATCCGGCACCGAGAACAGCAAACTGGCTTCACATTCATAATGACCCTTTTCCTCAGATTGCACAGGGAAAGAACTGAAGATTTAAAAGGTGAAACAGCTAAAAACTAAACCTACCCTCCCTCGCCCGTTTCCGCTTAAGCCCGTTGAGCCAAAGCCCTTCAGCCCTCACTCTGCTACCTGCCCACTCCGCTGCCCGCTAACGCCGCTGCCCGCTGGATGGTGCGGCCTGCTTTTTAAACCTCCCGTGCACTTCAAAAAAAAAATTTTTTTTTCTTTTTTTTCCCAGGTCACCCCGTGCCCGGCCGACTTCCGCTTTTCCCTTCAACTCGTAAAAAAGAAACCCCGCGAAAAAGTAATGATCTTATTGAATGGCGGAGCAGGCTCGAGGGGCCAGATGGCCTACTCCTGCTCCTAGTTCTTATGCTCTTATGTTCTTATTTGTTAAAGGAAAATCATGTTTGAATAACTTAATTGAACTCTGTGATGAAGCAATGGAATGGGTTTATGAGTGTGGGGTGATTGATGTTGTGTATATGGACTTTCAAAAGGCATTTGACAAAGTACCACCTATTAGACACGTTAACAAAGTTAAAGTACATGGAGTTATAGGGGGCAGTGACAGCAGGAATGTAAAATTGGCTGAGGGACAGAAAGCAGAAAGAGGTGGTGAATGATTATTTTTCAGACTGGAGGGAGATGTACGATGGTGTGCCCCCTGGTCATTATAAAACTCTTTGCTGTTTTTTCATATGTGTTATGACGATCTGGGCATTGGTGTACAGGGTACCGTTTAAAGGTTTACTGATGATATGAAACTCAAAACTGTAGTAAAGAGTGAGGACCGCAACAGGGAAGTCAATTGGGCAGATGGCAAATTAAAGTTAAGAGAAATACAGCGATGCATTTCCTTCTGAGAATAGAGGAGAAACAATGTGAACAAAATGGTACAATTCTTAAGTGGGTAGAAGCAGAAAGATCTCAGGGTGGATTTGATTTGATTTGATTTATTATTGCCACATGTATTGTTTACATTGAAAAGTATTGTTTCTTACACGCTATACAGATATGACATACCGTTCATAGAGTACATAGGGGAGAAGGAAAGGAGAGGGTGCAGCGTATAATGTTACAGATAGCTAGGGTGGAGAGAAAGGTAAGTCCATTCAAAAGTCTGACAGCAGCAGGGAAGAAGCTGTTCTTGAGTCGGTTGGTACGTGATCTCAGACTTTTGCATCTTTTTCCCGACAGTAGAAAGGTGGAAGAGAGAATGTCCGGGGTGCGTGGGGTCCTTTATTATGCTGGCTGCTTTTCCGAGGCAGTGGGAAGTGTAGACTGTGTCAGTGGATGGGAGGTCGGTTTGCGTCATAGACTGGACTTCGTTCTCAACCTTTTTGTATACACATCTTTGATGGTGGCAACGCGAGTTGACAAAGCTGTTTGAAAAAAATATGAAATCTTTGGCTTTTATTATAATAGCATGGAATTAATGTAAAACCTGTAGGTGGAGCCATTTGTACTCTGGTTGTTGGAGTGGGAACGTGACTCCTGAACTCCCCTGTAAAAGTGTTTTTTAATATGTTATCACAGAGCTTGATTTTTCTCTTGTGCATTTCTATTTCTGTGTTTACCTGCAACTGTGATCTGCATGTTTGTCGAAAGCTCACAATTATATGTCAATCACTGCCTTTCCCTCACACCACAGGCTGATTCTCACTTCTTTCCTTATTGCTCCCCCGGACTCGGGGAATAGTCCAGTAATCCTCCTGTCAGTATAATTGTCTCTCTGCAATGCTTAATGCTGCTAGCTGTACCTCTGTGGCTTCACATTTCTGTCTCTCTTCCAAAACGATAACTATCAAAGAACTCAAACCTGCTTATGAGGTGTTGCTGAGAGAATGGCAGAGACGTGACTGGCACCCGAGTGCTGTAAACCCCGATTGCTCCCTCTTGTTTAATTTATTTCAGATTGTCTGCTGTTAATCATGTAAAAAAACAACAAACAAATCCTTCCTACCTCCAAGAATGGTTCTCAGCTCCTGACCTTTCAATGATGGCTGAAATCCCTCCTTGTCAGGCAAATAGCAACTTTGCATATATAACATGCCATCAGACAAATTGTCCATGGGTTCATGTGGAGTTCTGGATGCATTAAAAAGAAAGCAACAGCTAAAATAGCATATAAACATTAGGGTTATGTTGATTGGCCATGCTAAATTGCCCCTTAGTGCACCAGGATGCGTACGTCGTGAGGGATTAGTGAGGTAAATATGTGGGGTTGTGAGATAGGGCCTGAGTAGGATTGTTGACAGTGCAGACGTGATGGGCTGAATGGCCTCCTTCCGCACTGTGGTGTTTCTATGAATATCTCACACAACAAAAATACTGTGGATTCTCGAAATCTGAAGTATAAATGAAAAATAATGGAAATAATTAACAACGGTGCAGACTCAGAAACAGAGTTCAGATGGATGTGCTTTTGACTAAACTGGAAAAATCTGGTGATGTAAGTGTTTGCAAAACATGTACAGAGGCAGGGTAAGGGAGATGGTGAGGGTGAAGGGTGGTTTGGGGGTGGGGTAGGGGAAGAACACAAAAGAAAGGAGGGCTTAAACTATACAATTTTTGATAGATCCCTGATCAAACAGGAGAAGGAAACCAGAAAGACGTAACAATGAACAAGGGTAAAGAGAGGAATGAAAAGCCCATTAGAAAGAAGATCAGAATGTAATGAACAAAGCATCGTAGCTGTGAGGGACAGCTCGGTGGATAGGATATTGGTATGGAGATAGGCTGGAAAATTGGGCGGGGATCCTGGATTCAGGATTCAATCCTGGACCGGGGAGCGGCGCGGGCTTGGAGGGCCGAAGGGCCTGTTCCTGTGCTGTATTGTTCTTTGTTCTTTGTTCTTTGTTCTTGTCTTCAAGGTGGCCATTCCTGCGAGTAAAATAAGAGTGAACTACATACTGATGCAAAAGCAAAATTTAGCTTTTGCTAGAAAATTGATGTAAAAACACTCTTCCATTCAGTCTCTCATTTGCAGTTCCCACTTGCATACTTCAGCTGAAACATTCATCATAGAATCATAGAATCCCTACAGTGCAGAAGATGCCATTCGGCCCATCAGATCTGCACTGACCCAAGCCCCTCCCTTGCCCCATCCCCATAACCCCACTCATTTCCCACGGCTAATCCCATCCCATCTCTCGACGGAGGTTGAGGGGCGACCTGATAGAAGTCTACAAGATTATGAGGGGTGTGGACAGAGTGAAGAATCAGAAACTTTTTCCCAGGGTGGAAGAGTTAATTACTAGGGGGCATAGGTTTAAGGTGCAAGGGGCAAGGTTTAAAGGAGATGTACGAGGCAAGTTGTTTACACAGAGGGTGGTGGGTGCCTGGAACTCGCTGCCGGGGGAAGTAGTGGAAGCGGACACAATCGTGACATTTAAGGGGCGTCTTGACAAATACATGAATAGGATGGGAATAGAGGGATTTGGTCCCCGGAAGGGTAGGGGACTTTAGTTCAGTTGGGCAGCATGGTTGGTGCAGGCTTGGAGGGCCGAAGGGCCTGTTCCTGTGCTGTAATTTTCTTTGTTCTTTGTAATCTACACGCATCTTGGGACACGAAGGGACAATTTAGCATGGCCAATCAAACTAACCCACACATCTTTGGACTTTGGCCATCTTACACTTCCAGCACATGTTGAAGAAGGGACTTGCATTTATATAACGCTTTGCACAGCCTGAGGATGACTCCAGTTAATGAAGTATTTTTGGGTGCATTATGATGCAGAGAGTGTGACAGCCATTTTGCACACTGCAAGCTTCCCACAAATAGTACTGAGATTCTATCTCAGTGGTGTCGACTGAGGGATCATTGTTAGTTCAGACGGCAGGCAGATGTTACCCATTCCTCTTCAAAGAATCACAGCTGGATTTTTAACATCTATCTGAAAGAGAAAATGGAGCATTGATTCAACATCTCATTTGGAAGGCAGCTCATTACAAGTGCAGCATTCTCTCCATTTCTTAGGGATGCCTTAGAGACAACCTCATTGGTCCCTTGGAATTAATTATGTGAAATAAGGAAATGGCAGCAACTTTAAAACAACATTTTGTTTCTGTCTTCGTGGTAGAAGATACAAAAATCATCCTTGGAACCATAGACACAAAAGAGAGGGAAGAATGGCGGCACGGTAGCACAGTGGTTAGCACTGCTGCTTCACAGCTCCAGGGTCCCGGGTTCGATTCCCGGCTTGGGTCACTGTCTGTGTGGAGTTTGCACATTCTCCTCGTGTCTGCGTGGGTTTCCTCCGGGTGCTCCGGTTTCCTCCCACAGTCCAAAGATGTGCGGGTTAGGTTGATTGGCCAGGTTAAAAAAATTGCCCCTTAGAGTCCTGGGATGTGTAGGTTAGAGGGGTTAGTGGGTAAAATATGTGGGGGTAGGGCCTGGGTGGGATTGTGGTCGGTGCAGACTCGATGGGCCGAATGGCCTCCTTCTGCACTGTAGGGTTTCTATGACTTCTATGAATTTAGAACAATTACAATCACTGGAGAAAAAACTGGGAAGACTAATGGACTGAAGGCCGATGAGTGTAAACTTGGCAATTTTGAACCTGCATGTTTAATTATACACGTTGGCCATCTCCTCTTGCAGATTTAAAAGTTGCTCTCCAGTTTCTAGGAGATTCTGATGGATAAGAGTTAGTAAATTGGTACGCACTGGTTCTCCAAACATGAGCTCTGTCAGTGATTGGAAACGTTGCATTTCAAGGTGTCGCTCTCAGATATAACATTGCAATATGTAGATCTCGCTTGGTCTGTCTACATTTGAGATTTCACTGTGAAAGTCATTCCTTCGGTCAGGCCATTAGAACATAGAACATAGAACATAGAACATTACAGCGCAGAACAGGCCCTTCGGCCCACGATGTTGCACCGACCAGTTAAAAAAAAAACTGTGACCCTCCAACCTAAACCAATTTCTTTTCGTCCATGAACCTATCTACGGATCTCTTAAACGCCCCCAAACTAGGCGCATTTACTACTGATGCTGGCAGGGCATTCCAATCCCTCACCACCCTCTGGGTAAAGAACCTACCCCTGACATCGGTTCTATAACTACCCCCCCTCAATTTAAAGCCATGCCCCCTCGTGCTGGATTTCTCCATCAGAGGAAAAAGGCTATCACTATCCACCCTATCTAAACCTCTAATCATCTTATATGTTTCAATAAGATCCCCTCTTAGCCGCCGCCTTTCCAGCGAAAACAATCCCAAATCCCTCAGCCTCTCCTCATAGGATCTCCCCTCCATACCAGGCAACATCCTGGTAAACCTCCTCTGCACCCTCTCCAAAGCCTCCACATCCTTCCTGTAATGTGGGGACCAGAACTGCACACAGTACTCCAAGTGCGGCCGCACCAGAGTTGTGTACAGTTGCAACATAACGCTACGACTCCTAAATTCAATCCCCCTACCAATAAACGCCAAGACACCATATGCCTTCTTAACAACCTTATCTACTTGATTCCCAACTTTCAGGGATCTATGCACACATACACCTAGATCCCTCTGCTCCTCCACACTATTCAAAGTCCTCCCGTTAGCCCTATACTCAACACATCTGTTATTCCTACCAAAGTGAATTACCTCACACTTCTCCGCATTAAACTCCATCCGCCACCTCTCGGCCCAACTTTGCAACCTGTCTAAGTCTTCCTGCAAACTACGACACCCTTCCTCACTGTCTACCACACCACCGACTTTGGTGTCATCAGCAAATTTGCTAATCCACCCAACTATACCCTCATCCAGATCATTAATAAATATTACAAACAGCAGTGGCCCCAAAACAGATCCCTGAGGTACACCACTTGTAACCGCACTCCATGATGAATATTTACTATCAACCACCACCCTCTGTTTCCTATCCGCTAGCCAATTCCTGATCCAATTTCCTAGATCACCCCCAATCCCATACATCTGCATTTTCTGCAGAAGCCTACCATGGTGAACCTTATCAAACGCCTTACTAAAATCCATATACACCACGTCCACTGCCTTGCCCCCATCCACCTCCTTGGTCACTTTCTCAAAAAACTCAATAAGGTTAGTAAGGCACGACCTACCTGCCACAAAACCATGCTGACTATCACCTATCAATTCATTACTCTCCAAATAACTATAAATCCTATCCCTTATAATTTTTTCCAACATCTTGCCGACAACAGAAGTGAGACTCACCGGTCTATAATTCCCGGGGAAGTCTCTGTTCCCCTTCTTAAACAATGGGACAACATTCGCTAACCTCCAATCTTCTGGTACTATACCAGAGGCCAACGACGACCTGAAGATCAGCGCCAGAGGCTCTGCAATCACTTCTCTTGCCTCCCAGAGAATCCTTGGATAAATCCCATCCGGACCAGGGGATTTATCTATTTTCAGACCCTCCAGAATATCCTGCACATCCTCCTTATCAACTGTAATACTGTCTATTCTACTCCCTTGCAACCCAGTGTCCTCCTCAGCTATATTCATGTCCCCTTGCGTGAACACCGAAGAGAAATATTGGTTCAATGCTTCACCAATCTCCTCCGGTTCCACACATAACTTCCCTCTGCCATCTATAACTGGCCCTAAACTTGCCCTAACCAACCTTCTGTTCTTGACATACCTATAGAACGCCTTAGGATTCTCTTTAACCCTATCCGCCAAAGTCTTCTCATGTCCCCTTTTAGCCCTTCTAAGCTCGCTCTTCAACTCCCTCTTAGCCAATCTAAAGCTTTCTAGTGCACTACCCGAGTGCTCACGTCTCATCCGAACATAAGCCTCCTTTTTCTTTTTAACCAACAAAGAAACTTTTTTGGTGCACCACGGTTCCCTAGCCCTACCAATTCCTCCTTGCCTGACAGGGACATACCTATCACAGACTCGCAGTAGCTGCTCCTTGAAAAAACTCCACATGTCGGACGTTCCCAGTCCCTGTAATCTCCTAGTCCAACCTATGTTTCCTAATTCTCTCCTAATAGCCTCATAATTACCCTTCCCCCAGCTAAAACCACTGGCCCGAGGTTCATGCCTATCCCTTTCCATCACTAAGGTGAACGTAACCGAATTGTGGTCACTATCACCAAAATGCACACCAACTTCCAAGTCTAGCACCTGGTCTGGCTCATTTCCCAGCACCAGATCCAATATAGCCTCACCTCTAGTTGGCCTGTCTACATACTGAGTCAAAAAACCTTCCTGCACGCTTTGAACAAAAACTGACCCCTCTAACGAGCTAGAGCTATAACAATTCCAGTCAATATTAGTCAAGTTAAAATCCCCCATAACAATTGCCCTATTACTTTCACTCCTAAGCAGGATTGACTCCGCAATCCTTTCCTCAACCTCTCTAGAACTTTTAGGAGGTCTATAAAAGACTCCCAACAGGGTGACCTCTCCTCTCCTATTTCTAATCTCCGCCCATACTACCTCAACAGGTAAGTCCTCATCTGAAGAGCGCGTTCCGAGCTTCCAACAGCTCTCTGACTCAGAGGAGTGGTGGGGGGGAGGAGGGAGGTGGGTCACCTAGATTAGATCTAGGATGACGAGAAGAGGTAGTGTGACCGATGTTCCACTTTTCACAAATATCCTGGATTGGTTTACCAGTCATTTGCAGACAATTATCTGTAATGATCTCTGTAGGCACACGAGATAAACTGAAAATAACAGTTAGGGCCCGGTTTTACCAACAATTTGTGCCCGTTTTTGGACGTGAAATCGTGGTAAAGTCGGGTGTGAGGCCTTTATCGTGATCTGCACCCGCGTCCGCGCAGATTGCCACTTTACCAAGACCCGCGAATGGCGGGGATCCGTTCCGCGCCCAAATCGGGCGCAACGATGATTTAAATGCATTTGCATGCATTTAAATTGAATTAATGAACTGCCCGCCCAACTCTATCAGCATTTCCCCCTTTACCACCGTGTTTACCAATCCGGAACCGTGCTTTTACGGACCTGCTGATTAAAAGTCTGAGTCGGGCGCTCCAGCCTCTGAAGAGCGCGTTCCGAGCTTCCAACAGCTCTCTGACTCAGAGGAGTGGTGGGGGGGAGGAGGGAGGTGGGTCAGATCATTCTCTGGTTGGAGGGGGGAGGAGGGGAGTGAGGTCAGATCATTGTCTGGTTGTGGGGGGAGGAGGAGGAGGCAGGTCAGATGTATGTCTGGCGGGGGGTGGGGAAAGCCGATCATTGTCTGGTGGGGTGGGAGGGCTGATCATTGTCTGGTGGTGGAGGGGGGAGGTGGGTCAGATGTTCCTCTGGAGGGGAGGGGGAGTGAGGCCAGACCATTCTCTGGTGGGGGGGGGGTAGTGAGGCAAGTTCGTCGTCTGGGGGGGGGAGAGAGTGAGGCTGGATCGTTGTCTTGGGGAGGGGGTGGGGGAGGGAGTGAGGCCAGATCATTGTCTAGTGGGGGAGGGGGGGGGGGGTAGGGAGTGAGGCCGGATTGTTGTCTTGGGGGGGGCTGGGTGAGGGGGGAGGTGAGGCCAGATCCTTGTCTTGGGGGGCAGGGGAAAGGGAGTGAGGTTGGATCGTTGTCTTGCGGGGGGGGGGGGGGGGAGGGTGTGAGGCCAGATCATTCTCTTGGGGGGGGGAGGAAGGAGGCGGGTAAGATATATCTCAGGGAGGGGGGAGGCAGATGGATCCCTGGTGGGGGGGGGGGGGCAGATGGTTCTCTGGTGGGGGGCGGTCAGATGGATCTCTGGTTGGGGGGGGCAGATGGATCTCTGGTGGGGGGGAAGATGGGTCTCTAGTGAGGAGGGCAGTGGGGTCCGTTGCCACTCTGCGGGCGATCGGTAGGGGGGAGGGGGGCAGGGGTGGCGATCGGTCTGGGTAGTGGGGGGGGGGCGAATAAGGGGGACAGACACACATCACTGTCCCCCTTATCCACCATCCCCTGCTACCCAGACCGATCACCACCCCTGCCCCCCTCCCCCCCACCGATCGCCTGCAGAGTGGCAGCAGACCCCCCGCGCCTCCTGCACCCACACCAGAGATCCATCTGCGCCCCCCCCCCCCCCCCCCGAGATATACCCTCGCTCCCACTTTTCGCTCCCGGGCCGCTTTCTCTGCTTTCTGCAGCTCGGGAGCGATCCAACACGATCCACAATGTTTAAATGGAACTTTAAAACATTGTCCTAATAAAATATTCACGTTAGAAGAGTTAAATCTGAGTTTAGCACGTGGAAATTTCTTCTCAAAGCTTGATGCCAAGGATGCCAGCTGGTCAGTGCATTTCATAAGAAGTCCCAAGAGTTTATTGCATTTTCGACCCCATTGAGATGATACTGTTTTCAATGACTTTCTATTGGGCGATCTGTTAGCCAAGGTCCCTTTCAATGGATTGCATTACATGCATTGTACCAGGATGCATCTGTATCACAGATGATATTGCTGCTGTGGGATAAACAAAGCAAGAACATGACCAGAATCTGCACTTATTGATGCAAGTTGCACATAATGAAAACTCAGTGTCCAAAATGTGACGTCAACTAACAGCAGATCAAGTTCTATTTATTCCAGCACTGACATGTGTCCCAATCCAAATAGAATAGATATTAAAGCCATGCCAACTCCTCAAGATAAGGATGATCTTTGAAGATGTCCAGGTCTCCTTCATTACTTGGCTTCATACATTCCCAATTTTGCTCAAAAATCTTCAACACTAATGGAATTGTTGAGAAAGGATCTGCCTTTCCTGTGGCACAAAGACCACCAATCCCTGTTCAAAGCACTGAAACAGTCATCATCAGAAACATCAACATTGTAATTTCATGATGTTTGGGAGACAAATACCCTGGAGATCGATCCCTCACAGAAATGTCTGAGCACATGCAAACTACAGAAAGGTAAGCTAGTCGCATTTGCCTCAAAATCTCTGTCTGAGTCTCAACGATCCCATCCAGGCCCTATCACTGTAACACCTCATACTTACCCTGCTGGACACTAATGGATAATTTATCATGGACAATCCACCTAACCCGCACATCTTTGGACTGTGGAGGAAACCGGAGCACCTGGAGGAAACTCCACACAGACACGGGGTGAATGTGTAAACTCCGCACTGACAGTGACCCGAGGTTGGAATTGAACCCAGATCCCTGGAACTGCAAGGCAGCAGTGCAACCACTGTACTGCCATGACTCCAGGCGGTTACATAATCTTTTACTATTCTGTGCCACCTGATATTCTAGAATAGACATTTTGTCCTTCAAAGCAAAGAGCACGGGGAAGGGGCTGGCGGGGATGGGGCGGCGGGGATGGGGCGGCGAGGACGGGGCGGTGGGAAGGGGGCAGGCGGGGATGTTGGTGGGGAATAGAGTGAGCTCATGGGGATCAAGCATTGAGTGGAAGATTGGCTGACTGGTAGAATCAGAATATTACTCCTGAAGTGCTGTAATGTGAAAGGCTTGTGATGCTGTCAATATGAAAGGTACAATAATCGTATTAGAAATGTTCTGGTGTCAGTTGTCATTACTGGCTCAATCAATCTGTACTGACAGGAGGTTTTAGGTTGCCAAACTCAGTTCTGCCGGCAATGTGTAGACATCAGGTTAGTCACAAATTGCTCAAGTGATCAATGTTTAACCTGCTTAGGAGACGCATTAGCTCCAATTGGAGAAGCACCATGCTACGCAAAGAGGAAACTGCTTCCTGTCTGCTGAATGGAAGGTGATACAGCTGCATGAACTCGGCAAAGTGCGGTCACCTCGACCTTTGGTTCAGCCACCAAGTCAAGACATGGAAAACAGACAACTGACGTCCCTGTTATGCCTTCACCATCGTGCTTCATACAGGTGATTAGCAAAGAAGGTTGGACACTGAGACACATCAGGTGGGTTTGAAGGGAAGGGGCGAGGGAGGCAGAGGAATTACAGAACATGGGGCCAAGGCAGCTGAAGGCCAAAGGTGTGATGTTTAAAATCTGTGATGCACAATTCACCAGAATTGGGGCAGTGCAGAGACCTTGGAGGTGATGAGCAATGTGGGGCGGCATGGGGGCACAGTGGTTTGCACTGCTGCCTCACAGCGCCAGGGAGCCGGGTTCCATTCCCGGTTTGGGTCACTGTCCATGCAGAATTTATACATTCTCCCCGTGTCTGCGTGGGTTTCCTCCGGGTGCTCCGGTTTCCTCCCACAGTCCAAAACACATGCTGGTCAGGTGCATTGGCCATGCTAAATTCTCCCTCAGTGTACCCGAACAGGTGCCAGAGTGTGGTGGCTAGGGGATTTTCACAGTAAGTGTTAATGTAAGCCTTACTTGTAACTAATAAATAAACATTAACTTTAATCTCGAGATAACACATGCATTAGAACATAGAACATAGAACATTACAGCGCAGTACAGGCCCTTCGGCCCTCGATGTTGCGCCGACCAATGGTACCAATCTAAAGCCCCTCTAATCTACACTATTCCAATATCATCCATATGTTTATCCAATAACCACTTGAACGCTCTCAACGTTGACGAGTCCACCACTGCTGCAGGCAGGGCATTCCACGCCCTTACTACTCTCTGAGTAAAGAACCTACCTCTAACATCTGTCCTATATCTCTCACCCCTCAATTTAAAGCTATGTCCCCTCGTGCTAGCCAACACCATCCGAGGAAAAAGGCTCTCACTATCCACCCTATCTAATCCTCTGATCATCTTGTATGCCTCTATTAAGTCACCTCTTAACCTTCTTCTCTCTAACGAAAACAACCTCAAGCCCCTCAGCCTTTCCTCATACGATTTTCCCACCATACCAGGCAACATCCTGGTAAATCTCCTCTGCACCCTTTCCAACACTTCCTATAATGCGGCGACCAGAACTGTATGCAATATTCCAAGTGCGGCCGCACCAGAGATTTGTACAGTTGCAGCATGACCTCCTGGCTCCGAAACTCAATCCCTCTACCAATAAAAGCTAACACACCGTACGCCTTCTTAACAACCCTATCAGCCTGGGTGCCAACTTTCAGGGATCTATGCACGTGGACACCCAGATCCCTCTGTTCATACACACTACCAAGTATCTTACCATTAGCCCAGTGCTCTGTATTCCTGTTACTCCTTCCAAAGTGAATCACCTCACACTTTTCCGCATTAAACTCCATTGATTGGGATTCAGCAGCAGATGGGTCGAAGCAAGGGCAGAGTCAGGTGATGTTCTGGGTGTAGGAGTAAGTGGTCTGAGTGGTGAGTGGACAGCTGGTCAGAAACTCAGCCTGAGTCAAGTACAACACCAAGATTCTGAATTGTCTGCTTCAGTTTCCAATAGCTGTCAAGGAAAGAGGTGGAATCTACGAAGAAGAATTTGTGAGCGATTCCAAAGGGCTGGGATTTTTCTCACACCCCCACAGTATGTTCCATGACTTGCCTGGTCCTGCCCCTCAACAGGTTTCCCACTTGTTTGTACCCATTGCCCCTCCGCCCACCCCCCCGCGCCTCTCCCCCCTCTCAACAACACCCTCTTCCCCACCGTTCAGTCGCCCATGGGGAACCTGCGGCAGGAGGTCACCATCAGCAGGACCGGCCCGAATAGTCCGGCCAACGGCTTTAATCTTATCAATAGTGCATTGGAGAAACTTTCTGTTCACCTAAGGATGGACAGACGACAAGCAGTCTGACCAATTGGAGGCAGCAGAGGATTGAGTTGGTGAGGTAACGGTTGATGTCACCAGCGTCCAACTTTCAGCTGAGGTCACTGAGGGACAGTTGAAAGATGATAGAGAGTCGAAGATTGGCCTTTGGGGGTCACCAGTGATAACAGTGGGGGGAGGGGCACAGAGAGGAAGGTGGTTCCCTGACAACAATTAGAGAGATAAGAATTAAACCAGGTCGGAGCAGCCCACCCAGCTGGAGACAGTGTGGGGCATTGTTGGTGAGAATGGTGCAATCAGCTGTCCCAAAGGCTACAGACAGGTCCCGAAGGACAGGAAGGAATAACGACCACACAGAAGTCATCTGTAATGTTGATAAGAGCTGTTTCCGTACTGTGACAGGGTTGAAATCTGATTGGAGGGCCTCAGACATGGAATTGTCTGGAAATTGACTGGAGAGTCTTAGAGTCTTAGAATCCCTACGCACAGAAAGAGGCCATTCGGCCCATCGAGTCTGCACCGACCACAATCCCACCCAAGCCCTACCCCCATATCCACCCACTAATCCCTCTAACCTACGCATCCCAGGACACTAAGGGCAATTTTAGCTTGGCCAATCAATCTAACCCACACATGGGAGGCGATAGCACATCCAATTAGTTTGGAGAGGAAGGTTTGGAGAGGAAATGATGGTTGGAGATGGAGCAGCAGTTTGCTCAGTCAGGGGGGTAAACCTTGGAAGACATAGGGTAATCTGGAAAATTTGTAGGTGGGGGCGCACCTTAAGAAAGAGAGCATTTAACAATATCAACTCCTGACTCTTCAAGCACCACCTGCCCCACATGTGACAGAGTTGGCAGATCAACCATCTCAGAACCCAACAAACTAGAATGGAAGCAAATCGCTCACGACCTCAACAGACTGCCTGAGAGGGAGAAGCGCTAAGGTAAAGGCAGCTCTGACAAAGGGTCATCCAGACTCGAGGCATTGGCTCTATTCTCTCCCCGCAGATGCTGTCAGACCTGCTGAGATTTTCCAGCATTTTCTGTTTTTGTAGGAGAGCTAATGTGGGGGGCTGGAAGGGAAGTGGGATGGTCAGCAGCTTGCAGAGGATAGGGTTGTGGGAACAAGAGTTGGAGCATTCTTCCCAATGTTTTGGCCAACATATATCCCTCAATCATCATAAACAAAGACAGGGGGAGGTGGTAGCTTTGCCACTGGACTGGTAATCCAGAGATCCAGGGTAACGTCCTGGCGACCTGGGTTCAAATCCTGCAGATGGTGAAATTTGAATTCAATAAAAATCTGGAATGTAAAGTCGAAGGGTGCTGATTGCCATGAAAACCCATCTGGTTCACTAATGTCTGGTTCATTCATTTTCTGTCCTTACCTTGTCTGGCCTACATGTGACTTCAATGTGGTAAATGGCAACTCAATCCAAGGGCCATAAATGCTGGTCCAGCCAAAACGATCATCTAGTCATCACATTATTGCAGTGGGATCTTGCTGGGCTGTGTGCACATTGACTTCTGTTTCAGTTACATCACAACATGCCAATGCTTCTAAATAAAAATAAAGCACTTTGGGACATCCCACGTTTTTGAAGGTGCTATATAGAAATATATATTGTGTATATATTAGCTCTACAAATATGAAACTTCTTTTTCTCAGATTCCCAGCCGTTAAAGGAAATTCCCTTCTTCCCTTGTCACTCATTTCTTTTTTAAGCGTATTTATTGGTGTCGCCAGTGGCCCTATGTTAACAGTGCAATGAAGTTACTGTGGAAATTCCCTAGTCACCACACTCCAGCACCTGTTCGGGTACACAGAGGGAGAATTTAGCATGGCCAATGCACCCAACCAGCACGTCTTTCAGACTGTGGGAGGAAACCAGAGCACTTGGAGGAAACCCGCGCAGACACGGGGAGAACATGAAGACTCCACACAGACAGTGACCCAAGCCGGGAATCGAACCGGACTCCCTGGTGCTTTGAGCAGCGCTATCTACTGTAAATCTGTGGAAGCAGAAGTCCCTTCACCAAAATCCCTTAATTTACAAACTCTAACAGAGGTACACAGAGTGCTATCGGTCAGCAGTCTACCTTCGGGAGTGCCAGAGGAACTGACACTCCTCGTTAAGTACAAGGCAAAGACTCCCTGATTGGCCCATCAATTGGATCCTTAATCAGGGAGTTCATACTCCAGTTGGCCAACCTCAATGGCCTGATTGAAGTCATTACACTGTGCCACCATGCTGCCCTTGGATTATGCCTGCAACATTGAAAATACTCCAAATATTTAAATAGAATAAATTAAGAAAATAAATATCAAAAGCCACCACCTCATTGCTGCGCGTCCCATTATTTTGCTGTTTCTCGTTCTGCCATCTCTCTCTCTGCCAGTTTTGATCTACTTCCATTTCACTTTGATCCGCCCTCTCCCAGAAATCGAAAATCCTTTATTAATCAATTTTCTTCTTCTGCCTCTGATCTCTCGTCATCCATTTTGGAGACAAGACACTTTTAAAAAATATATTAAAGAAATAACTAATTGGTTTTGATGCCCTAGATTTTGTAGATTGCCCTGGTCACATTTATTCTTGCAGACAGCTTGAGATTTGATGTGTAATCAGGTCAGAACTGAAAGAAAGTCAGAGAGTCGGTGTGATTAGTGAAGTCATCCCAAACCCAACAATCCTGAACCTATATGATCATCCCTGGTAGTACAAGGATTAAGCACAGCTCTACATTGCCACTGTTCAAATACATTTAATTAAATAAACTAATGACAAGTGGTCTTAAAGAATTATTGGGCAGCTCAATAACTTTAATTGCTACAACGCTAACTTGCTGTTGAAAAACCTGAATTCAAATCTAAGATTCAACTGATAAATAATCTTCACCTGGGGGAGTAGTGGCTTTTGATTGTCGCGGGGATAAGGAAAAATTACCAAGGTATCTTTTCCCATGTTGCTGTAGCTTCCTTGCTGGTGGCTCACTAAATATCTGGTATGTAATCGTGAGGGAAATGTCAATTCTCCTCCTTGTTTCCAAATCCCTGTATGGTCTCGCCCTCACTATCTCTTTTTAAGCTTCTCAAGCCCCACAACATTCCAGAATGTGGGGGGAGATGAAAAGATCAGGCTATTGAGTTGGATGATTAGCCATGATCATAATAAGGGGCGGAGCAGGCTCAAAAGGCCGAATAGCCTCCTCCTGCTCCTATTTTCCATGCTTCTATGTATGGACGCCTCTATTTTCAGTCTCTTGAGTTATCCAGAAGGAAAAGAAAATGGGTCTGAACAGTTTTTTTACCCACTGGTAGTCTCTTTGACATTGCTGATAGTTATCACTCCATCAGTGTTGGCCATGTCTGCATGCTCGCTAAACCCCGGAATTCCATTCCCAAACCTCTCTGTTTCTCAATCGCCCATTAGGATAGTCTTCAAAACCTCTCTCTTTAAGTAAGCATTTGCCCATTAGTCTGAATATCTCCTGTGTGGTTCAGCATCTATTGAAGCTTATGTTCAAATTAAGGTTTCTGAGTTTATCCTTTATTTAGAGCCGCGCTGTTTATCTTGGGTTCCCGTTTCCTGTTACCAAGGCCGTCTGGAGATTAGAGAGAAATCTGGTGTGTTAATTTCATGCGATGGAATTACAATGCAATCTTTGCACTTATATTGGTGCTTAATGAGTTTCTGCTAAATCCCCTTGATCGTCATGTTAGGCTTTGGCCTATTGAAGAGGTTGTGCTGCTTTGCTGGTTTGATGTTTGGACCTTCTTTCGCCGCACAATGAAAGAACGATGACCTGTAAGTGGTGTTAAGAGTGAACTCTTTTGATATGTTGTGTTATGATGTCTTGTCGTTGAGGTTGCCCACTGTGTAATTTGTTCTAATCATTGCTTGAAGGTTCATTTAGCAACAACAAACTTCTCAAGGGGACACTGGTGAATGGACAGCCAGTGAACTTCAGGAAATGCCCACAAAAAGCCTGTTTATTCTTAGCTAGATTAGCTAAAAGGGCTGGTCTTGTCAGGCATCCTTTGTGTTTGATGTGGACTCAAAGCCATGTCCAATGTAACTGTTTCAGGGATACGTGATAGTTAGCCTTGACTACATTATCCACAGCTATAGACTGTAACATGCATGTAAATGTGCAGGTTACCACAGCAACCTAAACTCCCCGAGTGAATTGTTCCCCACCACCACATGATGGTCAAGGCAAATTCTCTGACCTCGCCTGCGGCTGGGATTCTCCAGTCCCGCTGCTGTGAACGGACATTTGGCCAAGTGCCAAATTCTCCGTTCCGTTCTCACTGGCAGCGGTAGAAGGGGTATGAGACTGGAGAATTCCAGCCAGTGAGGTGCACTGACCCAAACAGGTGCCAGAGTGTGGCGACGAGGGGATTTTCACAGTAACTTCATTGCAGTGTTAATGTAAGCTGACTTGTGACACTAATAAATAAACTTTACTTTACTTCAGTGTGTTTTTATCACACCACAGTCGATAATTGCTGAAAAGATGGACATGTTGTCGAAGATTCCCCATTTGCACTCATCAGGACAAATGCAAGAATACCAAATTTCAAAAGATCACAACAATTTATACCATAAGGAAAATGGGTGCAGATTGGTTGACAAGTCAATTTTGATTGGCCAAGGTGTTGCCATGGAGAAAGCAATATTCAAGTCCTGTGCTACCAAGCTTACTGTTTACAGAATAGTTCCTGAATTATTGTAAACAAAGGGGGCCTTGCAAATTGTCCAGGAATGTCTCGCCAAACAGCAATAACTTACATTCATATAGCAGCTTTAACAGAGCAGCACTCCCCGAGATATTTGATTTGATTTATTATTGTCACATGTATTAACATACAGTGAAAAGTATTGTTTCTTGCTTGCTATACAGACAAAAAATACCATTCATCGAGAAGGAAACGAGAGAGTGCAGAATGTAGTGTTACAGTCATAGCTATGGTGTAGAGAAAGATCAACTTAATGCGAGGTAGGTCCATTCAAAAGTCTGACAGCAGCAGGGAAGAAGCTGTTCTTGATTCAGTTGGTACGTGACCTCAGACTTTTGTATCTTTTTCCCGATGGAAGAAGGTGGAAGAGAGAATGTCTGGGGTGCGTGGGGTCCTTAATTATGCTGGCTGCTTTGCTGAGGCAGCGGGAAGTGTAGACAGAGTCAATGGATGGGAGGCTGGTTTGCGTGATGGATTGGGCTACATTCACAACCTTTTGTAGTTTCTTGCAGTCTTGGGGAGAGCAGGAGCCATATCAAGCTGTGATACAGCCAGAAAGAATGCTTTCTGTTGTGCATCTTTAAACGTTGGTGAAAGGCATAGCTGACATGCCAAATTTCCTTAGTCTTCTGAGAAAGTAGAGGCATTGGTGGGCTTTCTTAACTATAGTGTCAGCATGAGGGGACCAGGGCAGGTTGTTGGTGATCTGGACACCTAAAAACTTGAAGCTCTTGACCCTTTCTATTTCATCCCCATTGATGTAGACAGGGGCATGATCTCCTTTACGCTTCCTGAAGTCGATGACAATCTCCTTCGTTGTGTTGACATTGAAGGAGAGATTACTGTTGCCGCACCAGTTCACCAGATTCTCTATCTCATTCCTGTACTCTGTCTCATCATTGTTTGAGATGTGTCCCACTACGGTGGTGTCGTCAGCAAACTTGAAAGTCGAATTGGAGGGGAATTTGGCCGCACAGTCATAGGTGTACAAGGAGTATAATAAGAGGCTGAGAACACAGCCTTGTGGGGCACCAGTGTTGAGGATGATCGTGGAGGAGGTTTTGTTGCCTATCCTTACTGATTGTGGTCTGTGAGTTAGGAAGTTCAGGATCCAGTCACAGAGGGAGGTGCCGAGACCCAGGCCACGGAGTTTGGAGATGAGTTTTGTGGGAATAATAGTGTTGAAGGCTGAGCTGTAGTCAATAAAAAGAAGTCTGACATCGGTGTCCTTGTTCTCTAGATGTTCCAGGGTTGAGTGCAGGGCCAGGGAAATGGCATCTGCTGTGGACCTGTTGCGGCGATAGGCAAACTGTCGTGGACCCAGGTAGTCCGGTAGGCTGGAATTGATTCATGCCATGTCTAGCCTTTCGAAGCACTTCATAATGATGGATGTCAGGTACTTCACCCAATCATTATCAAATCAAACCCCACACAGGACAGCAGATGACCCAAAAGTCTGGCAGAAGCAATAGGTTGCACGGAGCATCATAACAGAGAAATGAAAGGCAAGGAGTTTCAGGGAAACATAGGAACAGGAGGAAGCCATTTGGCCCTTCGAGTCTGCTCCATCATTCATTATGATCATGGCTGATCATCCAACTCAGTGACCTGTTCCTGCTTCCCCCCCAATACCTTAGATCCCTTGAGCTCCAAGAGCTCGATCTAACTGCTTCTTGAAAACATACAATGCTTTGGCCTTAGCTGTTTTCTATGGTATTGAATTCCACAGGCTGACCACTCTCTGGGTGAAGAAATTACTTCTTAGCTCAGTCTTAAGCAGTCCACCTTGTATCTTCAAACTGTGACCTCCTGGTTCCCACCATTGGGAACAACCTTCCTGCATCTATTCTCACTAGTCCTGTTAGAATATTCTAGATTTCTATGAGATCCCCCCTTATTCTTTTGAACTCCAGTGAATATAATCCTAACCGACTCAATCTCTCCTCATAAATCAGTCCCGTCATCCTGGGAATCAGTCTGGTGAACCTTCGTTGCACTCCCACTGGAATAAGAGCATCCTTCCCGAGATAAGGGGATCAAAACTGCATGCAAAATAGTCCAGGCGTGGCCTCACCAAGGGCCTATATAAATGTAATGAGACATCCCTGCTCCTGTGAGCACTGTGGTGCTCAGGATCGAAGCAGGTGGAAGCACTGTCACCAAGGGGAAATTTCTGTAAGTTCTCCTTGCACCCAACTGCAAATGTCTCAGGGGCTGTGTGAAAGCATTGCAAAGCAGAAGGCCCGAGTGATGGATATTTCATACATGCTCCAGCTGTGGATAACTGTGCAATATATTCTGTCTGACCACGGAACACTGGATATCTGCAAGGTGGCCGACTCCTCCTGAACCATTCCCTGAAACTGTTCTCTACAAATGCAGCTTGCATAAGAGACGGGCTGAAAGTATCCACTGAAATTTATTGTGTGAAGTAGACAAGCGCTCATTCAATCAAATCATTTTGTTAATCGTTAGATCTTTTGACTTTTTGAAAGGTATGCATAATTCAGATAACTGGATGAATCATAAGTGGAGTACAGATTCCATATCTGTGAAGTAGTAATTTTTGTGTGCATTTCGTATGAATTCTCACACAAGTATAACCCTGTTGTTGGTCTATGTTTACTTGGCACAGACATCAGGCTTTTCCAAGATTTAACAGTGTGCTGTAGCCCCCTCTGCATAAAGCATCCTTTTCACTGAAGCACATTTTCTGTGGTTTCTGCAGATAGTATTGTAGGGACCATTTTGCATTGACAAGCTAAGATTATACTTTGAAATGAATTCAGGACATCTGTGGAGAAAGAAACCATCGCGAGCAGACGCACTAATCTTCAAAGGCTTACTTCATGAACTGAACATTCTTTACCAAAGCATCCTCTTTATTTATCTAGCAGTGATTCATAAAGAATCGATGGTAATCCTTTGAGAAGCAAATGTCATGTGCAGATTTAAAACTAAACATAGGTATCTGCCATGTGAAATCTGTGAAAAAAAATTCAGAACAGTTCTTGTAATGCGTGAAGCAGAATTTCAGGAAGATGACAACATGTCACGTTGACTTGGCTCTTGAATAAATTCCCAGAAGAACAATTTTATAAATTTCCTTTAGAAAACATTGCAGCTACTTTGCATGAAGAGGACTGATCTTTGACAGTTGATTCAGAAATGATTGATTTAGTAAACAAAGGCTTCTCGATTTAATAGCAATAATAATGACAATGTACATTTGAATCATGGAATAATTTCGTACAGATGGAGATCACTTGGCCCATCGTGCTTGGGCTGGGCTTTGCAAAAGCTACACGATTAACTCCCGTTCTCTCCTCTTTTCCTGCAGTTCTTTTTTTTATCTGGTGGTTGAGGCAGTTACGTTAGCCACATTTAAGACTTATCTTGAGAGGCATATGAACAAATGGGGAATAGAGGGATATAAGCAGTTGGTCAGATAGGTATACGTGGTTGGTACAGGCTTGGAGGGGTGAAGGGCCTGTTCCTGTGCTGTACTGTTCTTTGTTCTTTGATATTTATTGGACCTCCTCTCCATACTTACCATTACATCTACTCCCTTTCATGCAGCACATTCCAGACCTCCACAACTCACTGTGTTAAAGAAATCTCAACTCTAGAGCTCAACTTAGCCAAGGAAAGCTGACTTTGTCAGCTTTGACAAAGGGTCATCCGGACTCGAAATGTCAGCTCTTTTCTCTCCTTACAGATGCTGCCAGACCTGCTGAGATCTTCCAGCATTTTCTCTTTTGGTTTCAACTCCAGACCTGTTTTGCCTTAAACCTATTTCCATTTGTTACTGGAGAGACCAAGCGTAGACCGAGGGATCGCTTTGCTGAGCACCTTCGGTCTGTGCGCAATCAGGACCCTGACCTTCCGGTTGCTGCCATTTTAACACACGATCCTGCTCCCATGTCCACATGTCTGTCCTTGGCCTGCTGCAATGTTCCAGTGAAGCTCACGCAAACTGGAAAAACAGCATCACATCTTCTAGCTAGGCACTTTACAGCCTTCCAGTCTCAACATTGAATTCAACAACTTCAGATCATTAGCTCTACCCCACCTCCACCCCTTTGTTTTCATTTTATTTAATTTTTTACTGTTCTCTACCTTTTATTCCTTTATTGTCTTTCTTCGTTTTTCTTCCCCCTCCACTCTTTCCTCTTACTTCATTCCCTCTTTCCTTACCTTTTCTCCCCCTTTGCTTCCCCTCTCTCCCTCTTCTAAATTTTACCTCTCTCCTACCTAATCCCCCCTCCCCCCACATCTTCATCTGTCACAGTTTACCCTCTGATTTCAGCTTCTCTGCCATTTGGCCATTCACACCCTTTATTCTCTCTATGGGCTGCCATTAGCACCCTTTCCCCTTGTTTCCGTGGCTATGACTCATCTTTCATTCCCTCACCCTGCAGTATAAATATCTCCCACTTTCTATGCCTTTTAGCTTTGACAAAGGGTCATCTGGTCTCGAAACGTCAGCTCTTTTCTCTACTTACAGATGCTGCCAGACCTGCTGAGATTTTCCAGCATTTTCTCTTTTGGTTCTATTTGTTACTCCCTCTTCCTCCACTGGAAATAGATTCTCATTTTGTGCTCTAGCAAATGTTTCCAAGATTATCAACAGCTCCAAATAACTCAAGCTTCTCACCTCCACTACCATTTTAGTAAATCTTCTCTGCGCCCTCTTCCTCTGGTCAGACCCCATTTGGAAGCATTGTGAGCTGTTTTGGACCCCATACCTGAGGAAGAATGTGCTGGCCTTGGAGGGGGTCCAGAGGAGGTTCACAAGAATGATCCCAGGAATGAAGGGTTTGTCATATGAGGAGCGGTTGAGGGCTCTGGGTTTGTACTCGATGGAGTTTAGAAGGATGAGGGGGAGGATCTAATTGAAACTGACAGAATACTGAGAGGCCTAGACAGAGTGGAACTGAATAGCAGCCATTGACGATGGTGCCCTACACGGCCAGACGCTGGGGGTGAGTTTACCGGGTCACACACTCACAACAGCAAGAGCCATTTCCATCCCAGCATGCATTCTCACAATGGGAAGAGCTACCTTCCATCCCAGTATGCATACTGAAAACAGGAAGAGCTACCTTCCATCCCAGCAAGTATCAATGGCGGCACAGTGGTTAGCACTGCTGCCTCACAGCGCCGAGGAGCCGGGTTCAATTCCTGGCTTGGGTCACTGTCTGTGTGGAGTTTGCACGTTCTCCCCCGTGTCTGCGTGGGTTTCCTCCGGGCGCTCCGGTTTCCTCTCACAGTCTGAAAGACGCACTGGCTAGGTGCATTGACCTGAACAGGCGCCGGAGCGTGGCGACTAGGGGATTTTCACAGTAACGTCATGACAGTGCTAATGTACGCCTTAGTTGTGACTAATAAATAAACTTTACTTTTCATGGCGAGCCGCACAAGTGAACAGAAGAAAACAATACTGGAGAGACAAGCCTGCTGTTTATCCACCCCATAAAGTGCAGGATAATAGAACCACCATCTATCATAATAACAGGGGAATCAACACAGAGCGATTCCAGGCCAGGGAATAGGAAAACAGGATAAAGTGATACCCAGATGCCAGAACAGCCTCCAGTTCAACAAAGATTACCTGCACAGAAGTCGGAGGTCACGCACCAACCAACTCAAGAACAGCTTCTTCCCTGCTGCTGCCAGACTTTTGAATGGACTTGCATTAAATTGATTTTTCTCTACACCCTAACTATGACTGTAACACTACATTCTGCACTCTCTCCTTTCCTTCTCTATGAACGGTATGTTTTGCCTATATAGCGCGCAAGAAACAATACTTTTCACTGTATGCTAATACATGTGACAATAATAAATCAAATCAAATCAAAAGCATCAGAGTTTACCACACCTCTGACAGTGATGAGAACAATATACAGAGGGGTTTGGGTAAGGCTTATGAACTCAGAAACCTGAGGCGTGGTGATGGGTCATGTTGAGTTACATGGGGTAAACTGTAAATACATTGGATAAGCACCTGGGGATGGGGAGATGCAATCAAAGTATTTGGCACGTAAAGGGTTAACACGGGATTGAGTACAGTACCGCACACTCATGAGGGTCCAGGGTGGAGGGAGTGAATGTCTAAGGTGGTGGATGGGGTGCCAATCAAGCGGGGCTGCTTTGCATTCAATGGTATTGAGCTCCTTGAGTATCGTTGGAGCTGCACCCGTCCAGGCAAGTGGAGAGTATTCCACCACCCTCCTGACTTGTGCCAGGTGCTCAGGCTTTGGGAAATTGGGGTGAGTTACTCGCCACAGTATTCCCAGCCTCTGACCTGTTCTAATGGTCACAGTATTTATATGGCTGGGTCCAGTTCAGTTTTTGATCAATGGTAACCCCCACGATGTTGATAGTGGGAGATTCAGCAATGGTAATCCCATTGAATGTCAAGGGAAGATGGTTAGATTCTTTCTTTTTGGAAATGTTCTTGCCTGGTGCATGTGTAGTGTGAATGTTAATGCCACTTGTCAGTCCAATTTAGACATGGACTGCTTCAGTATCTGAGCAGTGAAGACAAGTGCTGAACGTTATGCATTCACCAGCAAATATCCCCCCTACTGACCTTATAATGGAAGGAAATGTTATTGATGAAGCAGCTGAAGATGGGACTCGTGCAGTGATGTCCTGGAATTGAGATGATTGACCTCCAACCACCACAACCAACTTCCTTTGTGCCGAGTGTGACTCCAACCAGCGGAGAGTTTTCCCCTGATTCCCATTGACTCCAGTTTTGATCATTAATTATACCCTTCAAATATGATTTAGCAACTATACATTCATGTGTATGTACACATAAGTATCCAGAATGCCACATCGCTCACTACTGCATTACAATCTGTGCATCCAACTCACAATACATTAGTCTGCAGCACCTGACATGATCTCTGAAATACATTCAAAGAAGCCCCAGAATTCTATGATTTAAAACTTATTTCACAAGACAGTAACAGTATCCTTTCTACTTGATGTGTGCCTGACACGTTTGACTGATACACTGACGATTTGGTAATGCCGAATAACCAGTAAGGTGGTCCAGTGGCCCAGTGGTTAGCACAGCTACCTCACAGCGCCAGGGACCCGGGTTCAATTCCAACCTTGGGTCACTGTCTGTGTGGAGTTTGCACGTTCTCCCCGTGTCTGCGTGGGTTTCCTCCGGGTGCTCCGGTTTCCTCTCGCACTCCAAAGATGTGTGGGTTAGGTGGATTGGCCGTGCTAAATTGACCCTAGTGTTAGGGGATTAGCAGGGTAAATATGTGGGGTTATGGGAATGGGGCCTGGGTGGGACTGTGGTAGGTGCAGACTCGATGGGCTGAATGTCCTCCTTCTGCTCTGTGGGGATTCTTTGAATTTATGCCTTGAGGAAGGGAGTTGTATCCATGTCACAAATTAAATGACCAAAACATCTTATGCCATTAGTTGCTTTACACACAGTGGTGGCAATCCGTGGTGCCTTACATGACCATGTGACTTGCATATATTACTCGCAGTTATTTTTTAAGCTAATGGTTTGTTTGACACTGCAATAAATTCAGTGTGTTTGGAAAAATGTTTTGCATCTGATAATTGAGCACACAGTGGCTTTATATGTGAGTCGTGTTGCTAAATTAATGATACAATCAACAAGGGGAGATCAAATCTGTTAAACTCAGCATATCTATAATTTGGGAACAACATAAAGACAGTCTATTACTAAGCATTAAATCGTCTCTTTAAACATTTTCACTTAACTTTTGATATTTTCGCGACTGTATAAGGGACATTTCCTTTAACAATGTTTTGACACCAGCTATCAGCAGCACCTGTTATGAATACTTATTTCAGAGTTTGTATGTTTCAGAACATAACTTTTAGTTTCAGGAATTAGAAGCTGAACTGTTGAAGAATGGGGGCAGCTGAAGTAATTTGCTCCTTAATGTCCCACGATGTGTAGGTGAGGGGGATTAGCTGGGTAAATGTGTGGGGTTACAGGGCTAGGGTACGGGTGGGATGCTCTGATGGAGAGTCGGTGCTGATTTGATGGGCCGAATGGCCTGCTTTTGCACTGCAGGAATTCTCTGATTCTAATTGCAATTCCATAAGACCATAAGATATTGGAACAGTATTCGACCATTCAGCCCGCGGCCCGAAATGACCAGACTCACCCCCAGGCACACCTCCATCCCACAGTCCCTAACCAAACCCCTGCACCCTGTGAGGTCCGGCCCAACACGTCTGGACCCCCACTCTCACCCAATCCAAGTCGCCACCCAACAGAACCAGCACGCCCCAACTCCATCCACACCCCCCTGCACCCACCCCCCCTCCACATTCCTCCCCACACCCCCCATGAACAAAGAACAAAGAACAAAGAACAGTACAGCACAGGAAACAGGCCCTTCGGCCCTCCAAGCCTGTGCCGCTCCTTGGTCCAACTGGACCAATCGTTTGTATCCCTCCATTCCCAGGCTGCTCATGTGACTATCCAGGTAAGTCTTAAACAATGTCAGCGTGCCTGCCTCCACCACCCTACTTGGCAGCGCATTCCAGGCCCCCACCACCCTCTGTGTAAAAAACATCCCTCTAACATCTGAGTTATACTTCGCCCCTCTCACCTTGAGCCCGTGACCCCTCATGAACGTCACTTCTGATCTGGGACAAAGCTTCCCACCATTCACCCTATCTATCCCCTTCATAATCTTGTACACCTCTATTAGATCTCCCCTCATTCTCCGTCTTTCCAGGGAGAACAACCCCAGTTTACCCAATCTCTCCTCATAGCTAAGACTCTCCATGCCAGGCAACATCCTGGTAAACCTTCTCTGCACTCTCTCTAACGCCTCCACATCCTTCTGGTAGTGCGGCGACCAGAACTGGACGCAGTACTCCAAATGTGGCCTAACCAGCGTTCTATACAGCTGCATCATCAGACTCCAGCTTTTATACTCTATACCCCGTCCTATAAAGGCAAGCATACCATATGCGTTCTTCACCACCTTCTCCACCTGTGTTGCCACCTTCAAGGATTTGTGGACTTGCACACCTAGGTCCCTCTGTGTTTCTATACTCCTGATGACTCTGCCATTTATTGTATAACTCCTCCCTACATTATTTCTTCCAAAATGCATCACTTCGCATTTATCCGGATTAAACTCCATCTGCCACCTCTCCGCCCAATTTTCCAGCCTATCTATATCCTGCTGTATTGCCCGACAATGAGTCCACTGGACTCCCACAACTCCTGACCTGATCCAGCCGGACCTGACCCCTCCCGATCCCCAACTTCCCTACCCCACAGGCTCGTCCATCACCAAGCGAGCATGCCCCATGACCCATCACCCCCACCTCCCTCAGACCTTCCTGCCCCTGACCCACCTGAGAATTTCCCCCGCGGCCCTGACTCTTATCTCTGTCCCGACGTATCTATAATCCCTCAGCCCCATGCGGTCCATCCCTCCTCCACCACATATAACGGCCTGATATGGAAATATATTGTAGATCCTTTACTCTTGTTGGGTCAAAATCCCAGAATTCCCTTCCTGACAGCACTGTGGATGTACCTACACCACATGAACTGCAGTGGTTCACCACCATCTTATCAAGGGAAATTAGGGATAGCCAACAAATGCTGACCTATCCGGTGACACCCACATCCCATGAATGAATAACTAAAAAGTAAAATTATTCACTTGAGCAAGTAAACAAGGCCTCAGTTCAACATCATGGGGGTGGCACGGTGGCACAGTGGTTAGCATTGCTGCCTCACAGCCCTAGGGACCTGAGTTCGATTCCCAGCTTAGGTCACTGTCTGTGTGGAGTTTGCACATTCTCCCCGTGTCTGCGTGGGTTTCCTCCAGGTGCTCCGGTTTCCTCCCACAGTCCAAAGACGTGCTGGTTAGGGTGCATTGGCCGAACAGGCGCTGGAGTGTGGCGACTCGGGTATTTTCACAGTGACTTCATTACAGTGTGAATATAAGCCGACTTGTGACTAATAAATAAACCTTATCTCACCTAAAAGGTGATCTCTCAGACAATGTCGCACTCACTCAGTGCTGAACTGCAGTGTTGGACTGATTTCTCTGCTCAAGCCCTGAAGTGGGGATATGAACCTGGGAAAGTGTGATTCAGAAACACAAGTTGTACCCACTGAGGCACAGCTGGGCACTGCCAATTTTGCACAAAATTGGCAAGTTGAAAATCTACTCTGCCATCTTCTACATGAATTCATTTTTTGAGAGCTCTAAATGTGTCCAAATTTTATTTCCCCAGCTTTCCTTACCGCCATGAGACTTATGGTTTTTGGCATTGTTTCTTGTTTCCCTGTCCCACTCTTGCCAAACTTGGCAGATGTCCTGCGCAATGTGTTGTCCTTGATCGTTACAGACTAGTGTTTCCAGAGGCTCAGAGTCTTGGTCTGAGCCTGGTGCACGTTGGGTAACGATGCATAAGAGGAAAGCCTGAAGACAGCAACAACTTAAGAAATATTGAAACGAAGGAAAGACATGAGGTCGCAGTCGAACAATTTAATTAGTTCCATTCTTTACTCCAGTCTAGAACCTACTGAATCATTTATTGCAGGCATTACTGAATAGAGAACACATTAAACTATCGTTTAAATTCAAAATGTATCCTGACGTGTGACTTCACTGAAAAATAATGCCTGATTGCAATCTGATGATGTTTGTAAATTAATTTATCCGATAAATTTTATTTCAGTGGAAGATCTGGCAAAATATACTCGATGTGGGGTTTTACATTCCACTTGGGTTTGTTTGAAATAAATAGTCATCAAATGAAACTATTCTGGTAGATTGAATTGATTAATCTATCATATTTAAATTTTTTACTGTTTATCCTGTTAAAAAAATTTCAAGAGGATTTATTGGGCTAAATTTTTAATTTTGTAACTGGCACTGGATCGAACTGATGCCAATCGCACGGTTCCAGCCCACAGTCAGGGTCAGAGGTTCAGAACTGCCCTGAGGATGGGTTTACTGCCAGTGAGGCTCAGCCCTGCTAACGGGCACCCTGGCGACATTGAGCCCAGGTTCCTGGCACTGTGAGGCAGCAGTGCTAAGCACTGTGCCACTGGTCATAACAGAACTTTTGCCACAACAAACTGCAGTGGTTCAAGAAGGTGGTCCATTTTAATGGCAATAATAGATGTGTAATAAATGCTGATATTGCCCGTGGGGCTCTCACCCAGGGAATGTATTTGCACAAAGATTCTCCTACAGGTCAGGTGACTGTTACTTTCCGTTCTCTCAATTTAGCTGAGGAACAGGCCATGTCCTTGAGACCACCGGATGTAAGAGATGGGGAAGTAAGACCACACCACCCACCAACTCAGAAACTTGACCCTTCCATTATGTTGCGATATTTGAGTTCAGTAATAACTGCTCAGAAGCATTCAAGTGGAATTTCCCTGTTTCTGTTTCAAGAATGGTCTTAATGCATTGTGTGCATGCCCTGTTGACACAAACTGTCACGAGTCTCAGTTTACACCCAATATTTCATAGAATCGTAGAGACCCTCCAGTGCAGGAGGAGGCCATTAGGCCCTTCAAGTCTGCACCGACAACAATCCCACCTAGGCCCGATCCCCACAACCCCACGCTAATCCCTCTAATTTACACATCCCAGGACACTAAGGAGCAATTTAGTATGGCCAATGCACCTAACCCACACATCGGGACCATGGGAGGAAACCAAAGCACCCAGAGGAAACCCACGCAGACACGGGGAGAATGTGCAAACTCCACACAGACAGTGACCTAAGCCGGGAATCGAACCCCGGTCCCTGGAGCTTGGAGGCAGCAGTGCTAACCACTGTGCCACCGTGCTGCCCCTTTGTTTACTATCAGGAAAATAATCACCTGTATTTATACAAACATTCCTTTGTAAGCTGATGGACCATTCGATGCAGTGCAGCAACTCACCATGGCTCCTTAGACAGCACCTTTCAAACCCACAACCTTAGCTACCATCTCGAAGGACAAGGACAGCAGACACAAGGGAACACTACCATCTGGGAACTTCCCCGCCAAGTCACTCACCACACTGACTTGGAAATATATCACCATTCCTTCTCTGTCACTGGGTCAAAATCCTGGAACTCCCTCCCTAACAGCGCTGTGGGTGTACCTACACAGTAAGAAGTCTCACAACACCAGGTTAAAGTCCAACAGGTTTATTTGGTAGCAAATACCATGTGTACCTACACTGCAGAGACTGCAGGGGTTCAAGAAGTCAGCTCACCACCGCCTTCTCAAGAGTAATTATGGGTGGGCAATAAATGTTGGCCAAACCAGCGGCACCCACATCCCATGAATGAATAAAAAAATCTCCTGAACAATCGATTCTGATGAGCATGGAAAAGTCTTTGCTTTCATTTTTTTACCGTATGTAATGGTGGAGTTCACAGCAGCTCTTTGTTATCATTGACATTTAACAAGTGTTTTAGCCACTGAGGCACAGAGATTTGTTCAGAGGTGTTTGTTTCTGACACAAACTTTATTTTCTTGCCAGAGAATGATATAGAGTCTTTAAGATAAAATGGAAGAATGAACGGGTCATTTAGTCTGTTCTGAATTCTGCCTAACATCAAGCCAGGGTGATGTGGTTGGTAGAGATTAAAGTTGGGATGGGTAGAAGGTACTGGGAAGATATTGGGAATAAGGTACACGTATAAGTGGCGGCACAGTGGTTAGCCATGCTGCCTCACAGCACCAGGGACCCAGGTTCGATTCCCAGCTTGGCTCACTGTCAATACAGAGTCTGAACGTTCTCCCTGTGTCTGCATGGGTTTCTTCCGGGTGCTCTGTTTTCCTCCCAAAGTCTGAAAGATGTGCGGGTTAGGTGCGTTGGCCATGCTAAATTCTCCCTCAGTGTACCCGAACAGGTGCCGGAGTGTGGCAACTAGAGGATTTTCACAGTAACCTCATTGCAGTGTTAATGTAAGCCTGCAGTGACACTAATAAATAAACTGAAACTTAATTTAGGAGGTGTTAAGAAGGTCAGGTTTTCCAAACAGTGGTCCTCTAAACTGCCATTTAATCCCAAGATCAAATCGAACTGTGTCTCTCGAGAGTAGTTGTTAGTGATTCTACCTTGATACAATACCCATGTGATTCACTTTTCCTTGGAGAATGGTTTTGAGAAGGTAATATTCCATTGGAAGCCATTGTAGGCTGGGGTTTCCTTAATTATTCATTGAACCTCAAACATGATTTATCTGCAAGAATCCAAAAATGAATCTGACAATAATTTTGGACTTGTTCCTGGATAATTTTGGACTTGTTCCTGGATAATTTTGGACTTGTTCCTGAAGTGTCTGCTTAAAGGACAGAGTAAAATATGACTGTGGCAGGGCTATTTTCAGTCATTGCAGAGCATAAGTTGTCTAATGAAATAGTGTTTAGTTAATATTTATTTTGGTTTGCTTGCTCCAGTAAAGGTCTTAACTGTTGGAATTTCGTGTGATCCTTTCAGTTATTCATTGGAAGTTTGAATTTCTTGTTAAAGGTTATCAGTCTCTCTGGGGATTAATGACACTCAGAGAGGCAAAGCTTTGAGAGATTCAGAACACATCTTCAGCCAGCATCAAACAGTAAAATCCACCCATATGAAGTTCAAAGCCAGAGGCAAGAATCAGGTGAGCCTGTTGGCAATGTTTTGACAAGATTGTGAAATGAAGTCAACAAGTGTAATTTCAAAGAAACAACAAGAGGTGGGTAGCTCATTTGCGGTATTGCAAATCCCGATTTGCAAAAAGCTCTGACTGGACAGGTTGCCTCACAATATCACCAGAATACGGACGATCTCATTAGGGATGCCTTCGTCATGGGTATCCGGTCATCGTACGTCCGGCAGCGACTTCTGGAGCAAGGTGGGCTCGACCTTACGATGTCGGTGGAACTTGCAGGCTCATTGGAGGCGGCTTTTAGAAACCTCGACGCATATACCCCCCACCATGTGAGCACACCGTGGGCGCCGCGATCGCCAGCGCCGCTGTACCCGGGTGGGTCCCAAGCGAACGCCGTGCCACGTCCCGAAGTGGAGCGGACCACAGCTGCCGTCCCCGGAGGCCCAAAGTGCTATTTCTGCGGTCTGGACAAACCCCCGCGACGCCGCTGCCCTGCGAAGGACGCTACCTGTTCTGCCTGCGGGAAGAAGGGGCATTACGCCAAGGTATGCCGGGGAAAGTCGGCCTCAAAGCCCAGCAACGCCGCGTGCGACCCTCGGGAGTCACCCTCCCCGCCGCCATCGACCATGTGCGGATCGCGGGGGCCGCCATCTTGGCCGCCGTCGACCGCGTGCGACCTGCGGGGGCCGCCATTTTGGGTGCCATCAATCGACTCACGGGGGCCGCCATCTTGGATTCCGTCCACCGCATCCACGGTGCCTGCTATTCCGGACGCCTCGCCTGCTCCGACAGTGGCTTCAGTCGTGCTGGACCACTCAAGACCTCACCCACTCGCCTGGTCAACTATGGGCATTGAGGTAAATGGCCACGTAACTGACTGCCTGTTTGACACGGGCAGTACCGAGAGCTTCATCCACCCAGCTGCGGTGAAGCCCTTCGGCTGTCAGTGCTGCCGATGCAGCAGTCCATTTCCATGGCATCAACGTCCCGGTCTGTGAGTATCCTCGGCGACTGTGTAGCAAGCCTCACTGTACGTGGCACAGTGTACGAGAGGTGCAAGCTCCTCGTGCTGCCTCAGCTCTGCGCTGCCGTATTACTAGGGCTGGACTTCATGTGCCACTTAGGAAGCGTCACGATGGTCTATGATGGGCCATTCCCCTCCATCTCGGTCCGAAACCCGCAACTGAATGCTCAGCGGCCGCGTAATACCTGCGGTCTCTTGACCCTCAAGGTTGATCAGGGATAGTGTCACGGCTGTAGAGAAGGTGGACGCCGTGGAGGGACTGACTACGGAATCTCTGTGGGTGGAGGTTAGGAACAGGAAGGGGTCGGTAACTTTGCTGGGTGTTTTCTATAGGCCGCCCAATAGTAACAGAGATGTTGAGGAGCAGATGGGGAAACAGATCCTGGAGAGATGTAGGAATAACAGAGTTGTCGTGATGGGAGATTTTAATTTCCCAAACATAGATTGGAATATCCCTAGGGCTAGGGGTTTGGATGGAGAGGAGTTTGTTAGGTGTGTCCAGGAGAGTTTCCTGACACAGTATGTGGATAAGCCTACTAGAGGAGAGGCTGTTCTTGATCTGGTGCTGGCTAATGAACCTGGACAGGTGGAGGATCTCTCGGTGGGTGAGCATCTTGGGGATAGCGATCATAATTCTATCTCCTTCACGATAGCATTGGAAAGAGATAGGGTCAGGCAGGCTAGGAAAGTGTTTCTCTGGAGTAAAGGGAAATACAGTGTCATCAGGGAGGAAATTAGACGGGTAAATTGGAAGGAGGCATTCTTGGGGAAAAGTACCGAAGGAAAGTGGAGGATTTTCAAGGAATGTTTGTCTGGAGCTCTGCATGACAACGTTCCGATGAGACAGGGGGGTGTTGGTAGGGTACGGGAACCGTGGTGCACGAAGGTTGTGATGAACCTGGTGAATAAGAAAAGAGAGGCGTACAGAAGGTTCAGAGAGCTAGGAGGTGTTAAGGATTTAGAGGAGTATACGCGATGTAGGAAGGAGCTTAAGAAGGAAATTAGGAGAGCGAGAAGGGGTCATGAGAAGACCTTGGCGGGTAAGATTAAGGAGAATCCCAAGGCTTTCTACAAATATGTCAAGAGTAAAAGGATGAGATGTGAAGGCATAGGACCCTTAAAAGGTGAAGGGGGAAAAGTTTGTGCGGAACCGTTAGAAATGGCGGAGGTGCTTAATGAATACTTTACCTCGGTATTCACGGTGGAAAGGGATCTGGGTGGTTGTACTGCTGGATTGCGGAGGACAGAAAGGATCGAGCATGTGGACATAAAGAAAGAGGATGTGTTGGAACTATTGAATGGCATCAAGGTTGGTAAGTCGCCGGGACCGGATGGGATGTACCCCAGGTTACTGTGGGAGGCGAGGGAGGAGATTGCGGAGCCTTTGGCGATGATCTTTGCATCGTCGATGGAGACGGGAGAGGTTCCGGAGGATTGGAGGATTGCGGATGTGGTCCCTATATTCAAGAAAGGGAACAGGGACAGCCCGGGAAATTACCGACCGGTGAGTCTAACCTCAGTGGTTGGTAAGTTGATGGAGAGGATCCTGAGAGACAGGATTTATGATCATCTAGAGAAGTTTAGTATGATCAAAAGTAGTCAGCACGGCTTTGTCAGGGGCAGGTCGTGCCTTACGAGCCTGGTTGAGTTCTTTGAAAATGTGACCAAGCACATTGACGAAGGAAGAGCGGTGGATGTGGTCTATATGGACTTCAGCAAAGCGTTCGATAAGGTCCCCCATGCAAGACTTCTTGAGAAAGTGAGAGGGCATGGGATCCAAGGGGCTGTTGCCTTGTGGATCCAGAACTGGCTTGCCTGCAGAAGGCAGAGAGTGGCTGTGGAGGGGTCTTTCTCTGCATGGAGGTCAGTGACCAGTGGAGTGCCCCAGGGATCTGTTCTGGGACCCTTGCTGTTTGTCATTTTCATAAATGACCTGGATGAGGAAGTGGAGGGATGGGTTGGTAAGTTTGCTGACGACACCAAGGTAGGTGGTGTTGTGGATAGTTTGGAGGGATGTCAGAAGTTGCAGCGAGACATAGATAGAATGCAAGACTGGGCGGAGAAGTGGCAGATGGACTTCAACCCGGATAAGTGTGTAGTGATCCATTTTGGCAGATCCAATGGGATGGAGCAGCAGTATAAAATGAAGGGTACCATTCTTAGCAGTGTAGAGGATCAGAAGGACCTTGGGGTCCGGGTCCATAGGACTCTTAAATCGGCCTCGCAGGTGGAGGATGCGGTCAAGAAGGCGTATGGCGTACTGGCCTTCATTAATCGAGGGATTGAGTTTAGGAGTCGGGAGATAATGCTGCAGCTTTATAGGACCCTGGTTAGACCCCACTTGGAGTACTGCGCGCAGTTCTGGTCACCTCATTACAGGAAAGATGTTGAAGCCATTGAAAGGGTGCAGAGGAGATTTACAAGGATGTTGCCTGGATTGGGGGGCATGCCTTATGAGGATAGGTTGAGGGAGCTTGGTCTCTTCTCCCTGGAGAGACGAAGGATGAGAGGTGACCTGATAGAGGTTTACAAGATGTTGAGGGGTCTGGATAGGGTGGACTCTCAGAGGCTATTTCCAAGGGCTGAAATGGTTGCTACGAGAGGACACAGGTTTAAGGTGCTGGGGGGTAGGTACAGGGGGGATGTCAGGGGTAAGTTTTTCACTCAGAGGGTGGTGGGTGAGTGGAATCGGCTGACGTCGGTGGTGGTGGAGGCAAACTCGTTGGGGTCTTTTAAGAGACTTCTGGATGAGTACATGGGATTTAATGGGATTGAGGGCTATAGATAGGCCTAGAGGTGGGGATGTGATCGGCGCAACTTGTGGGCCGAAGGGCCTGTTTGTGCTGTGGCTTTCTATGTTCTATGTTCTATGTTACCCCTCCCTCGCTCTTCGAGCACCTCACCCCCGATTGTAAGCCTATTGCCACCAAGAGCCGGAGGTACAGCGCCGGGGACCGGGCATTTATCCTGTCAGAAGTGCGGCGTCTTCTGGGGGAAGGGATCATTGAGGCCAGTACCAGTCCCTGGAGGGCCCAAGTGGTGGTTGTGAAGACTGGGGAGAAGATGCGCATGGTTATTGACTACAGTCAGACGATCAAGAGGTACACGCAGCTGGACGCGTACCCTCTCCCGCGTATATCTGATATGGTCAATCAGATTGCGCAATATCGGGTGTTCTCCACCATCGATCTGAAGTCGGCATACCACCAGGTCCCTATCCGCCCATCAGACCGTCAATATACCGCCTTCGAGGCTGCTGGCCGGCTCTATCACTTCCTACGGGTCCCTTTCGGCGTCACTAACGGGGTCTTGGTCTTCCAGCGTGAGATGGACCGAATGGTGGACCAGAACGGGCTACGGGCTACCTTCCCGTACCTGGATAATGTCACCATCTGCGGCCACGATCAGCAGGACCACGACGCTAATCTCCAAAAATTCCTCCACACGGCGGCACTTCTCAATCTGACCTACAACAAGGAGAAGTGCGTATTCAGCACACGCAGGCTCGCCATCCTTGGTTGTGTCGTGGAGAATGGGGTCATTGGCCCCGACCCTGACCGCATGCGCCCCCTTTTAGAACTTCCCCTCCCCACCACCCTTAAAGCGCTGAGGAGATGCCTGGGCTTCTTTTCCTACTACGCCCAGTGGGTCCCTCAGTACGCGGACAAGGCCCGTCCGCTTATGAAATCAACATCCTTCCCTCTCGCGGCGGAAGCCCGACTGGCTTTTGACCGCATCAAAGCTGACATTATGAAGGCCACCATGCACGCAGTGGATGAATCCATCCCCTTCCAAGTGGAGAGCGATGCGTCTGATTTTGCCCTAGCCGCCACTCTTAATCAGGCGGGCAGACCCGTGGCCTTCTTCTCGCGTACCCTCCAGGGCCCTGAACTTCGACACTCCTCAGTCGAAAAGGAGGTGCAGGCCATCGTAGAGGCCATGCGACACTGGCGCCACTATCTAGCGGGCAAACGGTTCACCCTTCTTACGGACCAACGGTCCGTTGCCTTCATGTTCAGCAATGAGCAACGAGGCAAGATTAAGAATGATAAGATATTGAGGTGGAGGATCAAACTCTCCACCTACAACTACGATATCTTATACCGCCCGGAGAAACTCAATGAACCCCCAGATGCTCTGTCTCGAGGGACCTGTGCCAGCGCGAACCTGGACCGGCTGCAGACGCTCCATAACGATCTCTGCCATCCCGGTGTCACGAGGTTCTTTCACTTCATCAAGGCCCGGAATCTGCCGTTCTCCATTGACGAAGTCAGGTCCGTCACCAGGCATTGCCAGGTGTGCGCGGAGTGCAAACCGCATTTCTATCGGTCGGACAGAGCACAGCTCATCAAAGCTACCCGCCCCTTTGAACGCCTCAGTGTCGATTTCAAGGGGCCACTTCCCTCCAACAACTGCAATATTTATTTTCTCAACATCATAGATGAGTATTCGCGGTTCCCTTTGGCTATTCCCTGCCCAGGCATGACCTCCGCCACTGTCATTAACGCCCTGCATGACCTCTTCATCTTGTTCGGGTTCTCCAGCTATATTCATAGCGACCGGGGGTCCTCTTTCATGAGCGACGAGCTGCGGCAGTACCTACTTTCCAAGGGCATAGCCTCGAGTAGGACTACCAGCTATAACCCCAGGGGAAACGGGCAAGTGGAACGAGAGAACGCCACCGTCTGGAAGGCCGTTTTGCTCGCTTTACGGTCTAAGGGCCTTCCAGTCTCCCGTTGGCAAGAAGTCCTCCCCGACGCCCTGCAGTCCATTCGTTCCTTGCTGTGCACTGCCACGAACGCTACCCCTCACGAACGCATGTTTGTCTTCCCCAGGAAGTCCTCCTCGGGAACCTCGCTACCGTCATGGCTGACGACCCCCAGGCCTGTCCTGCTCCGGAAGCACGTGCGGACCCATAAGGCGGATCCACTGGTCGAGCCGGTCCGTCTCCTCCACGCAAATCCCCAGTGCGCCTATGTGGCGTTCCCCGATGGGCGGGAGGATACGGTTTCCATTCGGGATTTGGCCCCCGCTGGTACTGCACCCTACGGCCCCTCGCTCCTCACCCCCGATGCCCACCCTGACACACCATTCCATCCTGACGCCCCTGTGTGGCACTGGGCTAGTCCAGCCCCTGTGTACGGCACGCCTGAGACCCAGGAGCACCTTCCTCGTACCCAACGGCGAGAAGGAACTGCGGAGACTGCGGACGTCATCAGACCAGACTCGGGATCGTCACCACAGCCCCCCGAAACAGCACCCCAACCCACACTACGGCGGTCGCAGCGGACTACCCGCCCACCAGACCGTCTGAACTTATGAAAGTACGAACCACTATGTACCACCTTTTAAACAGGGGGTGAATGTGGTAAACCACTGTCGTGCCTTCGGCACGGTTGAGCTGTATATATTGTTGCCACTGCTGTTCATATATGAGACACTCCCTGACACCTTTAATTCGGCTGCACCTTTAACTGGAGGCTCCGCCCTCAGGGTATAAAGGCTGCAGCCCTCCCCCTCCGGCCTTCAGTCGGGAGGTCCACATGCTCAGTATTGTCTGTTCCACATCGTTCCTTTTTTAGTGAATAAAAGCCTTCTGTTTCTGGCAACATCAGCTTTGTCTATTTACCAGACGCGCATCAGTGGTTGCCTCTCAACTACCCTCCAAGGGCAACTAGGGATCGGCAACAAATGCTGGCCAGCCAGCGACGCCCATGTCCCACGAATGAATTTAAAAAAAACTTCTGGAAGCCACATGAGAAAGCAGTGTCAGTTTCCTGTGTGTATCGTCTTATTTTACAGTAATAACGGCACTATATGAATGCAATTTGCTGTTGTTGCAGAGCTCACAATTTGCAACTAAACATGCTTCAAAAGCAATCAATATAATTGTTGTGTCCCTTTACAAAACAACCTTGTTGAATGTTTACGACTGCACTGCTTCCTAATGGGCCCTCTCCTCCTGCATCGATGCAAATGACTCTCATTAAATTTCTTTTTTTTTAAGGGTATGAAACATCTGTCATATCTGTTTGCAAGTGCTGAAGATAAAATTAGGCTGTTATGGTAAGCGTTGTTGTGCAATCTCACATATTCAAATAACTTTTTCAAGTGCGGAAAATGGAACATTATTAGCACATTATCTATCAGTGCTGTCAACATTTCAGTCAAAGCAGCCATTGCTGTGAATTAGAATGCAATTTACTCCCTAAATAACAAGGCTCTAACAAGATAACAAATGTAAATAATTCATTCTGAGGACTGTGCTCTATCACAATTGATTTCAGTGAATCGATTTCCACACAGATGATGATAACGTCACTTGGAAATAGGGGAGGGGGACTAAATGTTGCCTCTTAATTGAGTTAATTTGTCAGAGAATAACCTTTTCTGCCCAGATGATTCTGTGTGCTATCATGACCCGAGGTATTGAAATGTTTCAGTTTCAGCAGAAACAAGGGGGACAGGCAGGATGGGCTGAATGGCCACTTTCTGCACCATGACAATTCTGTGATTCTGTGAACTGCAAAAGGGAGCAGCCCTGCACACAACCTGTTTTAATCTTCCAGCAAGCTTTCCCTTCTTCTGTCAAATGCTTCCATTGGCAGTGGTTTCATAGCAACAGTTTCTGGGCAATGGCTTTGCTGGCACTGGTTCTATCGGTAATCACAGAATCCTACACAGTGCAGAAGGAAGCCATTCGGCCCATCAAGTCTGCACCGACCACAATCCCACCCAGGCCCTATCCCCATAACCCCATGCATTTACCCTAGCTCGTCCCCCTGACACTAAGGGGCAATTTAGCACGGCCAATCCACCTCACTTGCACATCTTTGGACTGTGGGAGGAAATCGGAGCCCCCAGAGGAAACCCACGCAGACACGGGGAGAACGTGCAGACTCCACACAGGCAGTGACCCAAGCCGGGAATCGACCCTGGGTCCCTGGTGCTATGAGGCAGCAGAGCTAACCACTGTGCCACCGTGCCGCTCCTAATGGTTCATTAACACTGGTTCTTTAGGGGTTTCATATTTCTATAGGCAAAGCTTTCACCTGCACTGGTTTTATAGGGGTGATCTTATAGAGGTCTATAAAATAATGAGGGGCATAGATCAGCTAGATAGTCAATATATTTTCCTAAAGGTAAGGGAGTCCAAAACTAGAGGGCATAGGTTTAAGGTGAGAGGGGAGAGATACAAAAGGGTCCAGAGGGGCAATTTTTTCACACAGAGGGTGGTGAGTGTCTGGAACAAGCTGCCGGAGGCAGTAGTAGAGGCGGGTACAATTTTGTCCTTTAAAAAGCATTTAGACAGTTACATGGATAAGATGGGTATAGAGGGATAAGGGCAAATGCAGGCAATTGGGACTAGCTTAGGGGTTTACAAAAAAGGACAGTATAGCCAAGTTGGGCCGAAGGGCCTGTTTGCATGCTATAAACCTCTATGATTCTATAGGTAATGGGGAGGTTCATTGACACTGGTTCTATAGGTAATCGTTACATTGGTGTTGGTTCTATAGGTAATGGTTTCATTGTCACTGGATCTATCGATAACGGTTTAATTGGCACAGGTTCTGTAGGTAATGGGGGAGGTTTCTATTGTCACTGGTTCTATAGGGGTAATGGTTTCATTGACACTATTTCTATAGACAAAGCTTTCACCTGCACTGATACTATAGTTAATGGTTTTATTTGGACTGTTTCTCTAGGTAACATTTTCATTGGCACATTTTCGATCGGTAATGGGGGGTGGGGGGGAATTCTATTGTCACTGGTTCTATCGGTAATGGGGGGTTCCATTGCTAGTAGATCTATAGGTAATGGTTTCATTGGCAATGGTTTCACAAGTTATGAATAGTTCAATGGCAATAGTTCAACAACAACATTAACTTTCATTTATGCAGCATCTTTAATGTATTAAAACATCCCAAGACACTTCGCTACTCCAGGAGCCAGAGGGCAAGTGGTGGTGAGCTGCCTTCTTGAGTCACTGCAGAGCCTTGAATAGTGATATATTCATCCAATCAGGATGGTGCGTGGGTTGGAGGGAAGCCTGCAGGTGGCGGGCGGTCTGCTGCACCCGTCCTTCCGGCTTGTCGAGGTCATGGGTTCTGGAAAGTGCCGTTGACAGAGGTTGCTAACGATTGACCACAATCCAGTCTGATAAAGGTCTCATACATTTCTGGGAGGGTCACTGGAAAGGCTGCTTGACTGATTTCCTTCCATTCTTCACTCCAGGACCTGCTTGTCACAGTTTCCCGGCAGCATGGACCAGAGTTGGAAACAGGGACCTGCACATTTGCATGGCTGAATATTGTATCTGGTGTCAGATGCGACATGGAGGTCATGTGCCAGAAAGTTGTGAGTTTCTGTTATTCATATAAAAGATGTGAGCATCACTGTAAGGTCAGCATTATTACCCACAGCTAAATACTCTTGGGAAGTGACAGAGAACTGCCTTCTTGAATAGAACTGACTATTTCAGGGGGAGAGTTAAGAGTTAACCACATTCCTGTGGCTCAGGAGTCGCAGATAGGCCAAACCAGGTAAGGACAGCAGATTTCCTTCCCTAAAGAATATTAGTGAACCGAATGAATTTTAATGACAATCTGATTTCATGATCACCATTGCAGGTACGAGGTTTCATTTCAGAAATATTCAATGAGCTAAATTCAAATTGAATCTCACACCAGAAGCTTGAGACTAAACTCAAGGTTGACACCCCGGTGCGATGCAGAGTGCTACATGAACAGAGGTGGGATCTTTTGGGCACATATTGAATTGAGGTCATTGAGTCATCGAGGTTTACAGTATGGAAACAGACCCTTTGGCCCAATTTGTTCATGCTGCCCTTTTTTTTAAACCCTGAAGCTCATCCCAATTGCCCGCTTTTGGACCATATCCCTCGATACCCATCTTACCCATGTAACTGTCTAAATGCTTTTTAAAAGACAAAGGTCCCATTGGTCCATTCAAGTCAACGTAAGCTGTGAATGATTGATGATATTTTCAGGAAGAGCAGGGGAGTTCTTCCTCGTGTCCTGGAGCCATTGTTTATCTCTCAACCAGCGCTGCTGAAACAGATTATCTGGTCACAATCACATTGTTGCTTGTGGGATCTTGCCATGTAAAAATTGGCTGCCACAGTTCCTCCATTTCAACAGTGACTACGCTGCAAATGTACTTCACCAGCTGTAATGTGCTTTTGGACATGCTGAAGTTGTGAAGTAGCAAGTCTTCATTTATTGATTCAGGTTACCACCCTTACCCTCCGATAGAAGTGCCAAGTAAAGGCCTTAGTGCCTGGAGGTGGATATCAAAGTTTTAGCAGGAAGGAGATTTTATGAATGAGAAAATGAACAGGAAGGCACTCAAATATACGGTGCAGTCTGTACTTCCAAAAGAATGTGGCACACGGGGAGAGGACTGAGTGTTTTAACAGAGGGCAGAGAATGCTGAAGAAGGAGGAATATTTCTGAGCCGGCAACTCGCAAGCCCGCAATCTTCTTTGATCAAGTCCATTCGCTGAAGCCTGTTCAGGGTCTCCGAAAGCAGAATGGTTAAGATTCAGCAGCAGACGTTTCTGGGTGAAGATATTGAAGACCAGGCGACACCGGAGGTTGCAGCGAGAAGCAGCACTCGCCACTGCCCATGTGGCGTGTGCCCAAAGCAACCGCTGTCTCAGGTCTGCGGGGGTAAGCGGATTGAGATAGCGAGGGAAAGCTGCCTTTATTCCCTTGCTGCAAGGCAAGTAAACGTGGGTTAAAAAGCAGCAATGAAGTAATGAAATTGTGCTTCATGCTTTGATAACACCTGAGAAGCAGGACGCAGAAACAACAGGAATAAAGTAAAGGAACCGTTATTTTTGCTCCTCAATTCATTCCGGGTAAATGGCCTGTATATATTAGTGGTGCAAATTACAGTTAGAGAAAAACCTCGCAACCTTTAGATCAGTAGAAAATTGTCCGCATTGTCAACTACCACACGTATTTGGATAATTTGATTCTGTCAGGATCTGCTTTCTGTTCTCTCGCCTTTGTTCCTGAGTACAGCAGCTTTTCTGTGCCTTTTCATTCACATTGACTGCCTGGAAAGCTGTTCAAATTATTAATTCCTGCGATATTTCTAAGGCCAGCATTGTTCATTTGTTAATTTGTACTCAGGGAGTGGAGCATTTATTGTCTTATCTGTACAGGCTTGTGGCTGGCAATGACACTTCAGAGAGTATCATCACATTGTGGGGGTGGGTGGTGGTGGGAATGTGGGGAGGGGAGCAGGGTCGGGGGGGTGGGGAGGGGGTTCATCTTCAAGCCGCCCGAGGGAGATTCTCTGAAGAAGATTTTAATGAAGCAGAATTTGTGGATCATGTCTTCAGCTTTAGCCCACAAACTGACCAGAGCCAGAATTCTACACTCCCCTTTTATGAGTTTTTAGGTGTCCAGATCACCAACAAACTGTCCTGGTCCCCCCCCATGCCGACACTAAAGTCAAGAAAACCCACCAACGCCTCTACTTTCTCAGAAGACTAAGGAAATTTGGCATGTCAGCTACGACTCTCATCAACTTTTACAAATGCACCATACAAAGCATTCTTTGTGATTGTATCACAGCTTGGTATGGCTCCTGCTCTGCCCAAGACCACAAGGAACTACAAAAGGTCGTGAATGAAGCCCAATCCATCACGCAAACCAGCCTCCCATCCATTGACTCTGTCTACACTTCCCACTGCCTCAGAAAAGCAGTCAGCATAATTAAGGACCCCACGCACCCTGGACATTCTCTCTTCTACCTTTTTCCATCGGGAAAAAGACACAAAAGACTGAGGTCACGTACCAACCGACTCAAGAACAGCTTCTTCCCTGCTGCTATCAGACTTTTGAATGGACTTATTTTGCATTAAGTTGATCTTTCTCTACACCCTAGCTATGACTGTAACACTACATTCTGCACTCTCTCCTTTCCTTCTCTATAAATGGTATGCTTTGTCTGTAGAGCGCACAAGAAACAATACTTTTCACTAATGCATTTGATAATAATAAATCCAATCAAATCAAATCAAACCAACCAGATTCCCACCAGTCCCAACCTGGGGTAGTTTGAGTCGCAGATGGGAAGTCCTCCCTTTCCCTTATTCGGCTCCTTACGTGACTAGTTAACAGAGTTATGCTTGCCAGCCTGCTGCACCACGTTGCCACACATAGATCCCAGGCCCAGACAGCACTTGATGCCAGCAGTGTTTCCTGAGGTTAAAGGGCGCTTCACCATCCACTTTGCTGTTATCTGGCAGCTTCTGTCCTGTGAATCCAGGGCCGTCACACCAAAGTCTCTTCGTCACACTCGCCATGGCTCCCTTGTAGGAGAGGAGTTCATGACCCCAAACACCTCAATGGTAATGGTGTCCCAGAGTTTGGGAACCGCTGATCTAAGGTAAGAAATCGGTTTGCTTTTTAAACACATTTGTTGTCACTGCAACATCTCTCGGTGTCTGAGATTGTGGGGGCGATCCGGAGCTCGCGCTCTCCGTCCGTAGCCGTGGCGACCGGGACTCAAGGTCTGGTAAAACCCAGAAGCCGCAGATCTCGCCCGGGGGGTTGGGAATTCCCATTTTTGCCACCCGGCACCGGCAACATCATCAGTTTCCCACAATGGGCATGAACCTGATTTAAATGCATCTCAATGTATTACCGTATTATTAAAGAGCGCATCCCCCCACCGCCCTAGCCATACATTGAGCCTGAGGCATTTTTTCATACTGCACCCATGTGACCCATGCACCCATCAACACGGTTTACAACAAGTTCAACGGTCGCACAGTTGTTAGCACTGTTGCCTCACAGCACCAGGGACCAGAGGTTCGATTCGGCCTCGGGTGACTGTCTGTGCGGAGTCTGCACGATCTCCCCGTGTCTGTGTGGGTTTCCTCCGGGTGGTCCGGTTTCCTCCCACACTCCAAAGATGTGCGGGTTAGGTGGATTGGCCATGCTAAATTGCCCCTTAGTGTCAAGGGGACTAGCAGGGTAAATATGTGAAGTTATGGGGATGGGGACTGAGTGGGATTGTTGTCGGTACAAGTTTGATGGGCTGAATGGCCTCCTGCACTATGGAGACTCCTTGATTCTATAATTCTGTGTTCGCTGAGATGTGAACTTGTCGTGAGGATGCCGCCCCCGGCCCCTCCACTGTCCCCCAAGGGCCCCCCAGAGGGTATCCGCTGGGGGAAAGGAACATGGCCAGGCAGCACTCTGGAAATGCTCTGTGGCACTGCCTCTTGGCACAGGTTGGAATTGCCAGTTTGGCCCCATCCCGGTGAACCCCTGAGACTTCCATAGTGGGGTGTCGGGAGGTTACTTTTTAGTCTTTTCAGGGCACATATTAAACATGGTGCTCCAATCTCAGTGCAGCCAGGCTTTGCCAGTGTGTTGAGGCCCCGCCCTTCTACATGACGGCGTGAAGCACACCGACCTGGTTTCTGTGATGGCGTGTGGTAAGATCTGGAGAGAAGCACGCCATTTTTCTCACTGGAACCAGCACTCTGCCATTTTTAGCTTTGGCTTCACCTGGTGTTTCTTTTGTTCCTTCAGTGGTAGGAGTTAAGTGATTTGACCCTGCTTTCTCAAAGACATTTCGTAGACTGAGGTCTTGAACGACTAGTTTGAAGCTAAATTGTGACGACAGCAGCCTTTGCTTCCTTTCACTGGGGGAGGGGAGCAGTCTTCATTTGAGTGGAACAGAGGCCAAAATATGAGTCCAAATCCCACCATGACACCGGGGAAATTCAAAACTTCAATTAATCAAACAAAATTTGGAATTTGAGTATCAGGCACCATTATTTACCAGATTGTCAAAAAACAAAGAAAATTCCAGCCAAGGAACAGGCCCTTCGGCCCTCCAAGCCTGCACTGACCATGCTGCCCAACTGATCTAAAACCCCCTACCCTTCCGGGGACCATGTCCCTCTATTCCCATCCTATTCATGTATTTGTCAAGACCCCCCTTAAAAGTCACTATCGTATTTGCTTCCACTACCTCCCCCCGGCAGCGAGTCCCAGGCACCCACCACCCTCTGTGTAAAAAACTTAACTGGCTTAGATGCGGAGGTCACTGTGAACATGCAATAATTGTAGAACCATAGAATCTCGACAGTGCAGAAGGCAGCCCATCAGGTTTCGCACCGACTGTCCGGCAGAGCCTCAACATACTGGCAAAGCCTGGCTACCCTGAGATCAGAACACCATGTTTAAAATGTGCCCTGATAAGACCAAAAGAAAACCTCCCCACACCCCACCCCGGGATGGTGCCAAACTGGCAATGCCAACCTGTGCCAAGGTTGGGCATCTTACCCTGAATTATTCCAAAGAATCAGGTAAAGGTTTGTAAGTTGCTGCAGGTGGTTGTGTCTGTTGTAACTTGAATACCTTACTCTTTAGCAGATACGGCATTCACTCTGAGCATAGCGAAGAGGAAACAAAGTTGTTTATTTATTAGTGTCACAAGTAAGGCTTACATTAACACTGCAATGAAGTTACTGTGAAAATTCCCTCGTCGCCACACTCAGGCGCCTGTTCGGGTACACTGAGGGAGAATTTAGCATGACCAATGTACCTAACCAGCACGTCTTTCAGACTGTGGGAGGAAACCGGAGCACCCGGAGGAAACCCACGCAGACACGGGGAGAACGTGCAAACTCCGCACAGACAGTGACCCAAGCCTGGAATCGAACCCGGGTCCCTGGTGCTGTGAGGCAGCAGTGCTAACCATTGTGCGACTGTGCCGCAAGAAGCCTAACAACACCAGGTTAAAGTCCAACAGGTTTATTTGGTAGCAAAAGCCACTAGCTTTCGGAACAGGCTGTTCCTTCGTCAGGTGGGTGGGAGTTCTGATCACAAACAGGGCACAAAGACACAAACTCAATTTACATGAATAATGATTGGAATGTGAGTCTTTACAGCTAATCAAGTCTTAAAGGTACAGGCAACGTGAGTGGAGGGAGCATTAAGCACAGGTTAAAGAGATGTGTATTGTCTCCAGACAGGACAGCTCCTGAGATTTTGCACATCACCCCCACAACTTGCCTGGATGAACTCCCACCCACCTGACGAAGGAACAGCCTGTTCCGAAAGCGAGTGGCTTTTGCTACCAAATAAACCTGTTGGGCTTTAACCTGGTGTTGTTAGACTTCTTACTGTGTTTACCCCAGTCCAACGCCGGCATCTCCACATCACAACTGTGCCGCCCCCAGGGCCGATGACCTTGAGGTAAACCAATCAGATGTCAGGAAGCGTTTATTCACAAAAAGACTAAATGGCATATTGGAAACTACTTCCCTTGGAAACTACTGAGGTTGGCAGGCAATTGTAAATTTCAAAACTAAAATTGATAACATTTTTGTTAGAAAATGTACCAAGGACTACAGATCAAGGCAGATGGTTAGTGTTAAGATACAGGTCAGCTGTGATCTAAGTGGAACAATTCGAGGGCTGAAAGACAATCTTGTGTTCCTTTGCTACTGTGTTTAATAATTATAGTACTTGCTGACTTCTGTTATCTTGTTTGATTGAACCTTGCTAGGCAACATGCACGGGTGGGGTGGGGGGGGGAGGGGGGGGGGCGGAGGGATGGGGGGGAGGAGGGGGCAGCGGGGGGGGGGGGGGGGGGGGGGGCGGTGGGGGGTTGGGTGCAGCTAAATGAAGTCCAGTTACATGAATCCTGTCGTGCTGTGTCACCAGCTGTGTTCATGCTAATCAGTTAATTACCTGTTTCTGTTTTACTGAAGGCTGCGTTGCTGACAATGTTTGTTTGCACAGTTGCACGAACTCTACCCATCGCCTGAAACCTCAGTGTCAGACTTACCCTTTCTGTTTACTTCCTCTCTTTCTTTCTCTTGGGACTTTGGATGCAGAAAAGGTTATTTTATTCAGAATAAATTACAATCACCATTCTGCACCCCCCCCCCCCCCCCCCACCCCGCAACCTCCCACCCCCCCGAGTAATTTCTTTTGGCTTTATGTTTTTCTCAGGTATGAATCTGTTTCGAACAAGCGAGGGAGTACAGAGCGGCAGGAGCCTTTTAGAAGCAGCCAAGCTGATTGCCATGCTCCTGTTTCTGAAACACCGGCCGGGATTCTCCCAGAAGAATTCTCAGTGTCGAATTGTGGGGAAAGCTGGAGTAATTCATGCTGCTTTTTTCAGTGGGAGTTCAGACAAGTGTCCCCCACACCCTGTGCACTGCAGAGGCCAGCAGCGCAAATATCATTAACTTTCAGTGGGTGGGGCCTATTCCCATCCAGGAGGCTGAAACCAGTAGGCCTCTGCGCATATGGGCAGCACGGTGGCACAGTGGTTAGCGCTGCTGCCTCACAGAGCCAGGGACCCGGGTCCGATTCCCGGCTTGGGTCACTGTCTGTGTGGAGTTTGCACATTCTCCCCGTGTCTGCGTGGGTTTACTCTGGGTGCTCCGGTTTCCTCCCACAATCCGAAAGACGTGCTGGTTCAGTGCATTGGTCCGAACAGGTGCCGGACTGTGGCGACTAAGGGAATTTCACAGTAACTTCATTGCAGTGTTAACGTAAGCCTTACTTGTGACTAATAAATAAATGTAGGTGCAGTGGCCCTGTTCCGTCAGCTTGCAGCTTGCTGTCCAGCTCGATCGCTGCCGCGCCCAGGACCCCCGCAGCGCTGCCCCCTTATAGCACAATCGCAGCCACCCCGACCAATCCTGGGCCCCCATCCCATCCTGGACTGCCCTGATCTCCAGCACCCACTCCACCCCTGCAGTGCCAACCCCCCCCCCACCACCTCCGGGCAGTGCAGACACCCCCCCTCCGACCCCCCCGATCGCTGGCCTCCCTCCTGCCCCCGACAATCCCAGCGCAGAGTGGCAGCGGGACCCCTTACCCCCACCGATTGCCCCAAGGCCCTGTTCCCCACATGCACTCTCTCTTTTCCTTCTCCCCTGTGTACTCTATCAACAGTATGCCTTGTCTGTAGAGCATGAAAGAAACAATACTTTTCACTGTATACTAACACGTGTGACAATAATAAATCAAATCAAAGTGGATAACTTCACAATTCTCCACATTATATTCCATATGCCATGTTCACGCACTGAGCCTGCCAAAATTCCCTTGAAGCGTTTTGCACCTCCTCACAATCCACATTCCCACCTAATTTTGAATAATCAGCATTCTTGAAAATAAAACATTTGGTGGCAATCTGAAAAATTTGTACTGATTGTGTATAACTGGGCCCAAGGAGCGATCGGTGCTGAACACCAACCCATCAATCTGAGAATGGCAGGAGGCGTAAAACTGATGTGAGGAAAAAATGTTTGTCCAGAGGGTGGTTGGAGTCTGGAATGAACTTCCTGAGAGGGCGGTGGATTCAGATTCGAAAGGGAATTGGATTGTGATGTGAAAAGAGAGAATGTGCAAGGTTATGGGGATAAGGCTGGGGAGTGCGACTGGATCGAATGCTCTTTCAGGGAGCCAGTACAGACTTGATGGGCCAAATGCCCTCCTTCCACACTAAATATTCTATGAATTTGTTGTTGGGAAAATATTTGCAGGGCAGTATAGACAGGCTCGGCGAGTGGGACTAAAACACAATGGAGCACAAACATTGAGGTAAATGGTATCATTTTCTGTTGCAATCAGCCAGGATGCTGTTCACTTCATTTTGTGATGCTGCATATTCCCTTATGGAATCTCTGCAGTGCAGAAGGAGACCATTCAGCCCATCGAGCTAGCAGTGACATCAATCCCACCCAGGCCCTTTTCCCATAACTTTACTTATTGAACCTGCTAAGTTCCCCTGACGCTAAGGGGCAATTTAGCATGGCCAATCAACCTAACCCACACATCTATGTGACTGTGGAAGGAAACCTGAGCACCCAGGGGAAACCCACCAGGCACAGGAATAACGTGCAAACTCCACACAGACAGTCAGTCACCTGAGGCCAGAATCAAAGCCAGGTCCCTGGTGCTGTGAGCCAGCAGTACTATCCGCTGTGCCGCCTTATGCAACTTCTAACACAAGGGGCAAATCTAGTATAATAAGTCTTCAGAGGCCGAAGTCCCTTCACCAAAATCCCTTTATTTATAACTCTTCCAGCAGTGCACAGAGTGCCCGCAATCAGCAGTCTACCTCCAGGGGGGTGTCAGAGGAACTGACACTCCCAGTTAAGTGCAAAGCAAAGACTCCCTGATTGGCCCATCAATTGACGCCTTAATCAGGGAGTTCATATTCCAATAGGCCAACCTCAATGGCCTGATTGAAGTCATGACTGCTAGATACAAAGGTGTCATTGGCTGCCCTTCCTGAGATTCAGTTCCTTCAGCTATTAGGGGAGCCGATGGCCCAGTGGTATTATCGCTGGACTATCAATCCAGAAACTCAGCTAATGTTCTAGGGACCCGGGTTCAAATCCCACCGTGGCAGATGGTGGAATTTGAATTCAATAAATATCTGGAATTAAGAATCTACCGATGACCATGAAACCATTGTCGATTGTCATAAAAACCCATCTGGTTCACTAATGTCCTTTAGGAAGGAAATCTGCCGTCCTTACCCAGTCTGGTCTGCATGTGATTCCAGAGCCACAGCAATGTGGTTGACTCTCAATGGCCCTCGGACAACTAGGGATGGGCAATAAATGCTGACTAGCCAGCAATGCCCATGTCCCACCATCAAATAAAACCAAAGCTGATGGAAGTCTAGACTAGAGAACTTCTGGAAATATTTTTATTATTTCACTTGTTTTAAGGATTCGGTGGACGCATGTGTGCTCCTTCATTCCGTTATTCAGTAAAATAAGTCCAAACATAGTCTTTTTCTTCTGTTTTTGCAGAATATACTTTTTTTTTGTTATTCTCTCCCCATACAATTAGATGACACACTCCAGAGATCCTGCCAGAACATATCACAGCTCTGAACACTTGTCACTAATTAAAACAGTAATTACAGCACAAGAACAGGAATTATCCAGAAATAAATTATTTGCAGTGAGGGTCATGGAGCTGAATCACTTTCGAGATGCTAAATTTATTTGGAGTAAAGCTTTGCGAGAATTTACCAAACTCTGCTTTATTCACAGCGAGACAACATGATTGCTAGACATGGGCTGATGAATGATGAATTGGACAATGTCAGATAGACTCAAGTGCTTGCTCTGGCACAGCTATTTGGAAAGTAGTTTCAGTCTCTGCTTCTCTGCGGAGTTCCCAGGGGCCCCTCTTTCACAGTATAAATAACACATTCTCTCAAACCTGTCTCCTGCCCAGGCAGAACAATTAAAGTAGTTACCTCATCAGTGTGCCTGCCAATCACGGTTTGCACAATGGGCCTCATTTCTGGAAATGTGGGCTGGCACCAATGCTTCAATCTGAGGCTTGTTGAGTGATGGGACTCCCATCAGCATGAAATGTATTCCAATTAGAAGTGTTCTGAAATGAGCAGCAGAATGTGTATCGTAGATGGTCAATGAGTTGAACATAGGAATAATGTTGCGGTCCCAGCACTGGACAAGTCAGGTCCCAGGGTGGAACCGGGCTTGATCGATCCTGACTTTTAGGGAGGGTTCTCCCACCCCATTGCGCTAATTTTCTTGTGCAACGGGTTGGGAGAATCTCGCGGCCAGGGATGTGCAGGATTGCATCTCCCAGCACCGGATTTCCGGAACTCTCAGCTGGAAACCGACGGAAAGACAGGTAAGTAATTTAAATCGAATTTGAATGTCATCAGCGGGCCCGTTACTGAAGTTAATGGGATGGCCTCTCCCCCCAACCCCCGCCAAAGTGTTTCACACTAGCGGGGGTTACAGTAGGTCCCCACTTTCGGGAGCTGGTGGCCTGACCCCGCTGGAGTGAAGAGGGCGCAATTGAGGCCCCACAGGGGGATCAGGTGGTGTTGGGGTGGTGCCAGTCTGTGCCCCCTGGCATGGCCCAAGGGGCTATGTGCCAATGCCCAGGGAGCACCGTGGCACTGCCCGTTGGGCATGGGGCAGTGGCAGGGTGTGATTGGTGAGGGTGGGGTCCAGCTGCCACTCTGCATTGGGATTGAGGGGGGTAGGAGGGAGGCCAGCGAATGGGGTGGGCAGTGCGGGGAATGGTCGGGGGGGGCTGCCATCGGGCCATGAGGGTTTGGGGGGGACAGCACTGTGGGGGTCCTGGGCTGGCCAGCGATTGAGCTGGCCCAGCAAATGGGAGGTGTAAGCATAGTGACCCGCTGATTCCAGCCTCTTGGGCGGGAATAGGTCCCACCCCTAAAATATCATGAGATTCACTCTGGTGCCCTCTGCAATGCAGAGTGGGAAATTCTAGAACCAAAAGAGAAAATGCTGGAAATTCTCAGCAGGTCTGGAAACATCTGTAAGGAGAAAAAACAGCTGACGTTTCAGATGACCCTCTGTCAAAGCTTCCTTTTATCCAGTGGAAGATTCTAGTCTGAGCTCCCACTTAAAAAAAACAGCATGAATTACTCCAGTGTTCCCGCGAATTCAACACTTTTTAGAAATATGGAGGGTAGCCACTGAGCAAAGTCACAGAAATTATCCAATGAACTTCTAGAAAAAGAATAAAACATTTAGTTAACAAGAAAGGATGAATTATATTAAACTATTCCTTCACCCTAATTATACCTTTACAGATATATAAACAAAAGTGTAAGAATATCACAAGCTCCAAAATCTATCTTATACTCTAAATGTTCACAGTCGGTACATAGTCCATAGAAACCAAGAAGCAACCGGTGATCAGGCAAGCCACACTCTGAAACCAGTAACTGATGCCGCCCAAAACTTGTCATAAAATGATAGGGTACTATTAAAATTAATATACATTTTTTACACAAGCAAAATCAAACTGGCATGTATTTTGTAAACCGTGTCTGGGCAGCACCTACGAGAGAATAAATAATAGGGAACATGGTATTCTTCACAATTGATACAATTAGTAATCAGAGTACTGTGAGCCAGGGAGCAGTTTAAATAGAGTAGAGGTATTGCAGAAGCAGCAGCAAGAGAGACAGAGAGAGGGGGAGAGACATCTTCAGGAAACAGCTCAGCAAGAGATGAAGTGCTAAAGGTAAGCCAGTTTGTGCAAAAGATTGTTTTCAACATTGAACCGAAGACCGTTTCCAAGCCCTGATCATTTAATCTGTACAGTATGGTAATCACTGGCTAGATTTGACCAATAGTTTTATGGTTGTTGCTTGGGAAACAGGGTCTCAGCAGAGCTAAGGATAATGGTGGAAACAGATACTTTAGAGTTTTCAGATCTTGAGGGATTAAGTGCTTACTGTTAATTTGCCAAAGTATAAAATAGGTCTTTACAGTGTTTTGTCATCCTTCTTCTACTTAATAAATATTTTTATTTGCTTCTTTAACAAAAGAGAAGTCTGAGTCCCCATTGTTTCCGTAAAAGTTTCTTGCTTACATCCTAAAAAAATACACCATATGAAACAACTGTTTCACGTTATAACACTCTTGCTCATAAAATCTGTGGGGTTTCATAACAAACTTCGATGGATTTCCTCTGAGAAGCTGGTCTCACAGGAACTCTGTTTCAAAAAATGGATTTTTCAATTTCCGTTCTCAAAGAACATGCCTTGGAATAATTTTCCAAATGACAGCAAGGAGTAAGGAGGGCTAAAAGGGGTCACAAAAAAGCATTGGCCAGCAGGATTAAGGAAAATCCCAAGACTTTTTATACATATATAAAGAGCAAGAGAATAGCCAGGGAGAAAGTTGGCCCACTCAGGGACAAGGGAGGGAATCTATGCGTGGAGCCAGAGGAAATGGGCGAGGTATTAAATGAGTACTTTGCGTCAGTGTTCACCAAAGAGAAGGACTTGGTGGATGATGAGTCTGGGAAAGTATGTGCAGATCGTTTGAGTCATGTTGAGATCAAAAAAGAGGAGGTATTGGGTTCTTGAGAAACATTAAGGTAGACAAGTCCCCAAGGCCTGATGGGATATACCCCAGAATACTGAGAGAGGCAAGGGAGGAAATGGTTGGGGCCTTAAGAGAAATCTTTGTATCCTCACTGGCTACAGGGGAGTCCTAGAGGATTGGAGAATAGCCAATGTTGTCCCTTTGTTTAAGAAGGGTAGCAAGAATAATCCAGGTAATTACAGGCCGGTGAGCCTTACATCAGTGATAGGGAAATTATTGGAGAGGATTCTTCGAGACAGGATTTATTCCCACTTGGAAATAAGTGGATGTATTAGTGAGAGGCAACATGGTTTTGTGAAGGGGAGGTCGTGTCTCACGAACTTGATCGAGTTTTTCGAGGAAGTGACAAAGATGATTGATGAGGGTAGGGCAGTGGATGTTGTCTACATGGACTTCAGTAAGGCCTTTGACAAGGTCCCTCATGGCAGACTCGTGCAGAAGGTGAACTCGCATGGGATCAGAGGTGAGCTGGCAAGGTGGATACAAAACTGTCTCGGTCAAAGAAGACAGAGGGTAGCAGTGGAAGGGTGCGTTTCTGAATGGAGGGCTGTGACAAGTGGCGTTCCTCAGGGATCAGTGCTGGGACCTTTGCTGTTTGTAATATATATAAATGATTTGGAGGAAAATGTAACTGGATTGATTAGTAAGTTTGCAGAAGACACAAAGGTTTGTGGATTTGCAGATAGCGATGAGGACCATCAGAGGATACAGCAGGATATAGATCAGTTGGAGACTTGGGCGGAGAGATGGCAGATGGAGTTTAATCCAGATAAATGTGAGGTAATGCATTTTGGAAGGTCTAATACAGATAGGAAATATACTGTAAATGGCAGAACCCTTAAGAGTATTGATAGGCAAAGGGATCTGGGTGTACAGGTACACAGGCCACTGAAAGTGGCAATGCAGGTGGAGAAGGTAGTCAAGAAGGCATGCGGCATGCTTGCCTTCATCGGCTGGGCTATTGAGTTTAAAAATTGGCAAGTCATGTTGCAGCTTTATAGAACCTTAGGCCGCACTTGGAATATAGTGTTCAATTTTGGTCGCCACACTACCAGAAGGATGTGGAGTCTTTGGAGAGGGTACAGAAAAGATTTACCAGGATGTTGCCTGGTATGGAGGGCATTAGCTATGAAGAGAGGTTGGAGAAACTTGGTTTGTTCTCACTGGAGCGATGGAGATTGAGGGGTGACCTGATAGAAGTCTACAAGATTATGAGAGACATGGACAGAGTAGATAGTCAGAAGCTTTTTCCCAGGGTGGAAGAGTCAATTACTAGGGGGCACAGGTTTAAGGTGTGAGGGGCAAGGTTTAAAGAAGATGTATGAGGCAGATTTTTTACCCAGAGAGGAGTGGGTGGCTGGAACTCGTTGCCGGGGGAGGTAGTGGAAGCGGATACGGTAGTGACTTATAAGGGGCGTCTTGACAAGTACATGAATAGGATGGGAATAGAGGGATATGGTCCCCGGAAGGGTAGGGGGTTTTAGTTAAGCCGGGCAGCATGGTCGGTGCAGACTTGGAAGGCCAAAGGACTTGTTCCTGTGCTGTTATTTTCTTTGTTCTTTGTTCTTTGACACGTTCTCTTGGATGTCTTCACCAAGGATCCCCCTCCAGGGTTTTAGACTTTCCTTCTGATGTACTTCTGCCCTGGATCACCACATGCGTTCAAGCTTCACCTTCCATACAATCTTTCAGGTGCACCCAGCCATATCAGCAGAACACTACTGCTTCACAGGCCTGTAGTAGAGTCAGGAGCAGAGGAAGGTGGCAAGTTTTAAAAAAAAGTAAACAGCTGAAGGTCTGTCTCCTTGGGTATTGGCTACTCCCAGGGATATTTTGCTTTCATTCTGTTTCCTGCAGCTTTCTTACTTTTTTCTTACTTGCCATCTTCCTCTTCTCTTGACCCTTATCTTCACTGAACAGGATCTGTTCATAATCCATGTTCTTGTTCCTTGACTTAGTTCTTGTCTTGGGACTTTTTCTTGTCCCTCTCTGGTTTCTGGAACCTTATTCTGTAGTTTGGGACTTGCTTGCTGCCCCATTTCATGTATTGCCTGTTCTGGGATATTCTGTGGAATGCTGCTTCCATCTGGTTCACTTTGTGTATCTGTGGGTCTCTTGGAAATCCCCCGTTGCTAAGCAACAACAGAACTTTTTCCACTTTGTATCTATTTTAACTGCCCTTTAAACACTCACCCCTTGATACCACAGCTCCCCACTTCAAGGGTCATAAAAACTCATGAAAATAAATAAACAAAGGCTTAGATCTGCTGTCTCCAATCAAAGATGCAACTAAATCCCATGTTCACATCCTGAAACCCACAAATAAAGAATATAAATTAAACATTTTTGAAGCTAAAACTTATCCCTGATAATGACAAATACAACCTACCTCTTCTGGGGTCTGAGAAGGAGGCCATTCAGCTCCTTAAACCTGTTCCACCATTCCATCAATTTTTATAATATATTCTTTTCACGGAATGTGGATTGTCCATCCGTATTTGCCCTTGAGGAGGTGGTGGTGAGCTGCCTTCTTGAACCGCTGCAGTCCATGTGGTGTAGGTACACCCACAATGCTGTTAGGGAGAGAGTTCTAGGATTTTTAAATGGTGATATTGAAGGAACGGCGATATAGGCTGGAATTTTCTGGCCGTTCCCAACAGTGGGATTTTCTACCGACAATGACCAACTGCTGCGGATTTCCCACTGGCGGGAAGTGCTTATAACAGGAAATCCCATTGGCAGCAGCGGGGATCAGAAGGTCCCATCACTGACCAATGGCAGGCCACCTCCATCACTGCGTAATATGCCACGGGGGCACGGAAAATTCCGCCCATGTTTCCAAGTCAGGATGGCATGTTGCACAGAGGGGAACTTGCAAGTCGTGGTGTTCCCACGTGTCTGCTGCCCTTGTCCTGCCAGGTGCTAAAGGTCATGGATTTGGAAAGTTCTGTTGAAGGAGCTTTGGTCGGTTGCTGCAGTGCATTTTGTAGATGGTGGATGCGGCTGCCACTACACAATGTTCCCGAGCCATCCCAGCAGAGCATGGTCAGATTCTGACCCAGCGAGTGCATGGACCTGATTGCCACTCAATTAAACATAATTATATGTTCAAAACGGGCTTAACACTGAATTTTTATTCTTTTTTTTATTCATCTGTGAGACATGGGCGTCGCTGGCTGGCCAGCATTTATTGCCCATCCCTGGTTGTCCTTGAGAAGGTGGTGGTGAGCTGCCTTCTTGAATCGCTGCAGTCCATGTTCTGTGTGTTGACCCACAATGCCGTTAGGGAGGGAATTCCAGGATTTTGACCCAGCGACTGCGAAGGAACGGCGGTATATTTCCAAGTCAGAATGGTGAGTGGCTTGATGGGGAACTTGCAGGTGGTGGTGTTCCCATGTATCTGCTGTCCTTGTCCTTCAAGATGTAAGTAGTTGTGGGTTTGGAAGGTGCTGTCTAAGGATCTTTGGTGAATTGCTGCAGTGCATCTTGTAGATGGTACACACTGCTGCTACTGAGCGTGGGTGATGGAGGGTTTGAACGTTTGTAGATGTGGTGCTAATCAAGTGGGCTGCTTTGTCCTGGATAGTGTCGAGCTTCTTGAGTGTTTTTGGATCTGCACATATCCAGGAAAGTGAGGAGTATCCCATCACACTGACTTATGCCTTGTAGATGGTGGATAGGCTTTGGGGAGTCAGGATTCCAGGAATTTTATATATTCCCACCTGCCTGCTTGATGTAACACCGGTGGGAATTACCACTGCTTTCTACAAATAGAGACCCGATGTGATGATCACGCTGGGGGCTTGGAGGCCAGTGTAGCCCCCCGGGTGGCCAGTGACGTGGCAGGGCAGTGCCATGTGGGGGTACAGGGAGAGGCCTGGGTAAAATATTCCGGCAAAGAGTCGATGCAGACTCAATGGGTTGAGAAAACCCCTTCTGCACTGTAAGGACTCTGTGATTCTAAGTTCTCTGTAGGAGGCCTGGCGGAGGTATTTAGGTTCAGGAGTCACTGGACAACAGATACAACAGGATGAACTCTGTCATTAATCCACGTACCTCTCTCGCTACCTCCAATTTCTCGAAGCATTGCTCAACAGGGTTGGGGCTCAACCATACAGGGGGAGGGGGAGAGTAGGGCTCCCTGTTATTGTAGTCTTGACAATGCACTGACTGTGGTTCTCACCAGCATGGTGTCCAATCCGGCTGCAATTTTTGTGCAGTGTGTGCAGGAGGGTTTCCTGACACAATATGTGGATAGGCCGACAAGGGGTGAGGCCACATTGGATTTGGTACTGGGAAATGAACCGGGCCAAGTGTTAGATTTGGTTGTGGGAGAGAACTTTGGAGATAGTGACCACAATTCGGTGTCTTTTGTTATTGCAATGGAGAGGGATAGGGCCGGACGGCAGGGCAAGGTTTACAATTGGGGAAGAGGTAATTATGATGCGATTAGGCAAGAATTAGGGGGCATAAGATGGGAACAGAAACTGTCAGGGAAAGGCACTGATGAAAAGTGGAACTTTTTCAAGGAACAAATACTGGGTGTTCTTGATAGGTATGTCCCTGTCAGGCAGGGAGGAAATGGCCGAGTGAGGGAACCGTGGTTCACGAAAGAGGTGGAATGTCTTGTGAAAAGGAAGAGGGAAGCTTATGTAGGGATGAGGAAACAAGGTTCAGATGGCTCGATTGAGGGTTACAAGTTAGCAAGGAATGAGCTGAAAAAGGGGCTTAGGAGAGCTAGGAGGGGACATGAGAAGTCCTTGGCGGGTCGGATCAAGGAAAACCCCAAGGCTTTTTACTCTTATGTGAGGAATAAAAGAATGACCAGGGTGAGGTTAGGGCCGGTCAAGGACAGTGGTGGGAACTTGTGTATGGAATCAGTAGAGATAGGCGAGGTGATGAATGAATACTTTTCTTCAATGTTCACCAAGGAGAGGGGCCATGTTTTTCATGAAGAGAAGGTGTTACAGGCTAATAGGCTGGAGGAAATAGATGTTCGGAGGGAGGATGTCTTGGCAGTTTTGAATAAACTGAAGGTCGATAAGTCCCCTGGGCCTGATGAAATGTATCCTAGGATTCTTTGGGAGGCGAGGGATGAGATTGCAGAGCCTTTGGCTTTGATCTTTGGGTCCTCGCTGTCCACGGGGATGGTGCCAGAGGACTGGAGAGTGGCAAATGTTGTTCCTCTGTTTAAGAAAGGGAATAGAAATGACCCTGGTAATTATAGACCGGTTAGTCTGACTTCGGTGGTTGGTAAATTGATGGAAAAGGTCCTTAGGGATGGGATTTACGACCATTTAGAAAGATGCGGATTAATCCGGGATAGTCAGCACGGATTTGTGAAGGGCAAATTGTGCCTCACAAATTTGATAGAATTTTTTGAGGAGGTAACTAGGTGTGTTGATGAAGGTAGGGCGGTTGATGTCATATACATGGATTTTAGTAAGGCGTTTGATAAGGTCCCCCATGGTCGGCTTATGATGAAAGTAAGGAGGTGTGGGATAGAGGGAAAGTTGGCCGATTGGATAGGTAACTGGCTGTCTGATCGAAGACAGAGGGTGGTGGTGGATGGAAAATTTTCGGACTGGAGGCAGGTTGCTAGCGGAGTGCCGCAGGGATCGGTGCTTGGTCCTCTGCTCTTTGTGATTTTTATTAATGACTTAGAGGAGGGGGCTGAAGGGTGGATCAGTAAATTTGCTGATGACACCAAGATTGGTGGAGTAGTGGATGAGGTGGAGGGCTGTTGTAGGCTGCAAAGAGACATAGATAGGATGCAAAGCTGGGCTGAAAAATGGCAAATGGAGTTTAACCCTGATAAATGTGAGGTGATTCATTTTGGTAGGACTAATTTAAATGTGGATTACAGGGTCAAAGGTAGGGTTCTGAAGACTGTGGAGGAACAGAGAGATCTTGGGGTCCATATCCACAGATCTCTAAAGGTTGCCACTCAAGTGGATAGAGCTGTGAAGAAGGCATATAGTGTGTTAGCTTTTATTAACAGGGGGTTGGAGTTTAAGAGCCGTGGGGTTATGCTGCAACTGTACAGGACCTTGGTGAGACCGCATTTGGAATATTGCGTGCAGTTCTGGTCACCTCACTATAAGAAGGATGTGGAAGCGCTGGAAAGAGTGCAGAGGAGATTTACCAGGATGCTGCCTGGTTTGGAGTGTCGATCTTATGAGGAAAGGTTGAGGGAGCTGGGGCTGTTCTCTCTGGAGCGGAGGAGATTGAGGGGAGACTTAATAGAGGTTTATAAAATGATGAAGGGGATAGATCGAGTGAACGTTCAAAGACTATTTCCTCGGGTGGATGGAGCTATTACAAGGGGGCATAACTATAGGGTTCATGGTGGGAGATATAGGAAGGATATCAGAGGTAGGTTCTTCACGCAGAGAGTGGTTGGGGTGTGGAATGGACTGCCTGCAGTGATAGTGGAGTCAGACACTTTAGGAACATTTAAGCGGTTATTGGATAGGCACATGGAGCACACCAGGATGGTAGGGAGTGGGATAGCTTGATCTTGGTTTCAGATGAAGGTCGGCACAACATCGTGGGCCGAAGGGCCTGTTCTGTGCTGTACTGTTCTATGTTCTAATTAAAATAATTGGGTCATTCCTCATCAGAAACAAGTTGCTGAATGGTCCACAATTCCGGACTGTGCAATGGCCCTTCATCAACCACTACCTTCACCTTTGCTGGTGATTGGAGGAAGTTAACTTTAACTATTTCCAAATTGTACTGGAACGCTCGATCAACTCAACCTCTTTGGGTTTTAAACACCCAGGGTGACCTCTACCCTCCCTCCCACACTGGTAATTGTCACAGAGTGCCTCCACAAACACACTCGGGCTTTCGGTGGATGCCTGACTGTTTAACCCAAACGAGGAGTTTGTGAACATCAATGCACCCTTCCATTAGAGCCCTTTAAAGGTCGCGATCACCCTGCACGAGTCTTTGTTCGTAGTCTGACTCTTGGGAGCATTCAGCCAGGAGACCCTGTCTTAATTCATCTTTCCCTAACTCTGGGTGTGAGATCTTAATTTCCCATTTTGTCATGAAGGGAAGGGAAGGGAAGGTGGCGGGGGGGGGGGGGATGCGAGGAGGGGCGAGTGCGGGGTGGGTGGGTGGTGAAGTATTCAAATCCACTGTCAAAACCAACTCTTCTTTCAGAACCCTCACCTCACTGGGGGAAAGGGGCTCGTGCGATGTCGCCACCTCCACCCTAACCCCAGTGGTTCTTCACCGCTCCTCACGCCCCCTGGTTACCTCGGTTTTAACTTGTCCTGTAGTTTTGACTCCCTGTGACCACGCAGACTGGAATTCGCTTTTTGCCAGAGAGGGGTGGAGCATGGTGGGAGGGAATTCTTTCAACCATATTTTCGCAGCAAAAGGTGGCGGTGCACCCTGGTTTTGGGGAGAGTCACGAGTACCCGGTGTTGGCTGATTTGTGCCCGAGGCTGTTTAATTTCACCTAAACATGGGGAGTGGTCTGCTTCAGAGGAGGCAGTAATCTGCTGCTGAACTAACTCCTTCAAAGTCCCTCCTCTAACTCTTCATACAGCCCGGCAATTTCTGTCTGTGAGTAAATATTCTGTTTCAGCGTTTGGCTCTCTGTGTAACACACTCGATCATGTGCTGCACGCTCTGCTGCTGATTGCACAGAGCAGCAATGATGTCTTATCAGCCATTACATTCCGTTAGCAACTAACCTATTCACTCCCTGACTGCCATGTATTATTAATGCGTGTGTAAGGCACACAGGTGCACCATAGGCCAACTTATCCCGCACTGTCTTTAACTTAATCTTTCTTAAGCTCTTAAGAAAGCTTATCAAGAATACTCGCGTAATCTACCTCCAGACTCGTCTACAGCTCTCAGGATATCTCTCGCTCCAGACTCTCTATCAGTCATTCCTTAGGATGTACCAATGACACTGTGACCTCTGACCTCACTTGATAGCTACTCCACACACATTTATCTGCAAACTAAGACTGTTGCTTGTCAAATTTTAAGGCAGGAAAACCTCAATCATTGTGAACCTCACCCCAGACACCAGTATAGCATTTTCAGTTTGAGAATCACACGTTACCTAAGGTAGGTGTTCAAAAATTCATCAGAGATTTTTAAGGTAGTTTACTAAGTTGATGCAGAAGTAACAGTTTAGATATGATGCATTACTAAATAGACAGAAAAAATCTTTTTATGCAATCATTATTGTACATCTTCTTTATGCACAAATCACCTAAATTGGTTTTTTTTGCAGCTGTCAACTTAATTTGTATATTTGATGGCACAATATCATTTTTACCCCGGAACCTGATTAGTCAAGGATGATGGAAAGGGTGTGTCTAAAATTAAACTTTGTGGTTGTTTTCCATCCAGTTCAAATAAAATGCCTAAGGATAGACTACCATTTTAGCATTAGTTGGTAGTCTTTGACTAAGCTGCGCCTTCGTAACCAATGAATACAGAACAGGTAGCCAAGGTGTTAGGGTGGTCACCTCCCCAGTATTCATCATTCTACCTCAAAGTCACTTTTTGCCTTAACTCACATTGAGGACCATTTCCTAGCCCTTAATGAACACTTGGCGAGTCAGTTAATTCAATTGGTTGTCGGTCTGGTTAGTGATGCGGAGCGACGCCAATAGCGTGGGTTCAGTTCCCGTATCAGCTGAGGTTATTCATGAAGCCTTCTCAACTTTGCCCCCTCGCCTGAGGTGTGGCAATCCTCAGATTCGATCGCCACCAGTCAGTTCTCCCCCCCTCAAAGGTCATCTGGACTACGGTGACTTTATGTACATTGTATATATTAGAGGGTACAAGACACCATTGTCAGATTCTGAAAGAGAAAATGCTGGAAAATCTCAACGTTTCCAGTCCAGATGACATCAGCTCTTTTCTCTCCTTGCAGATGCTGCCAGACGTGCTGAGATTTTCCAGCATTTTCTCTTTTGGTTTCAGATTCCAGCGTCCGCAGTAACTTGTTTCTAATCATCAGATTGTCTTCGGAATGTCAACATGGAAACCTGTACCGTGCGACCTCGACATTTCACGGGATTGTTTATCTGTATTTCCAGGGAGCAAAGGCAAACAGTTTCTCTGCCGGGTTGGCTTTATGTTGTGCTTAACAATTCCATAAGAATTCTGTGGCCTGAATTTTTTGGGTGGTGGGCTCTCCATTTCTGTAAACTGAAGGATCACCAGGGATCACATCCCCCTCAACTCCGTGTGCCCCGCAAATGAGTGTTGAGTGGCTGCAGGCGGGACTTCTGCCCCTCGCTCAGGAGGCTATCCTACCTTAGAGGTGCTGCTGGCCAATCAGAGTGGCTGGCAACTCTCTCGTCCGTGCATTGACAGGAGCTGCCGTGGACAGAGGAGGAAGTGTCTCAATGGGCCAGAGCCTACATCCCAAGAACAGAGGACAAGGTAAGTTTAAGGGTTTCCCAGGGCCTGTAGAGTGGGAAAGGCCTTAGATTGGGGTGTTGAGGAAAAGGCAGGGAAGAGGTAGGCCCAGCGAACACTGGACCTTAAGTGGGCAATACCTGCAGTCAGAAGGGGGCTTCTGGAGGAGGCACCCCCCCCCACCCCACCTCATTTTCCACCCACCATCTTTTTCATGTCTTGCTCACCATAACCCTTAATTCCTTTACTGTTCAAAAATTTATCTATCCTTGTCTTAAAAACATTCAATGAGGTAGCCTCAACTTCTTCACTCGGCAGGGAATTCCACAGATTCACAACCCTTTGGGTGAAGAAGTTCCTCCTCAACTCAGTCCTAAACCTCCTCCCATTTATTTTGAGGCCATGCCCCCAAGTTCGAGTTTCACCCACCAATGGAAACAAATTCCCTGCTTCTATCTTATCTATTCCCTTCATAATCTTATATGCTTCTATAAGATCCCCCCTCATTCTTCTGAATTCCAATGAGTATAGCCCCAGTCTACTCAGTCTTTCCTCATAAGCCAACCCCTCAACTCCAGAGTCAACCTCGTGAATCTCCTCTGCACCCCCTCCAGTGCCAGTATATCCTTTCTCAAGTAAGGAGACCAAAACTGGACACAGTTTTTAAACTCCATGCACTAGGACACCCAGGTCCCTCTGCACAGCAGCATGCTGCAATTTTTTACCATTAAAATAATAGTCCATTTTGCTGTTATTTCTACCAAAATGGATGACCTCACATTTACCAACATTGTACTCCATCTGCCAGACCTTGTCCACTCACTTAGATTATCTATATCCCTTTGCAGACTTTCAGCGTCCTCTGCACAATTTGTTCTGCTACTCATCTTAGTGTCATCTGCGAATTTTGACACACTACACTTGGTCCCCAATTCCAAATCATCTATGTAAATGGTAAACAATTGCGGTCCCAACACTGATCCCTGTGGCACACCACTAGTCACTGATCGCCAATCAGAAAAACACCCATTTACCCCCACTCTTTGCTTTTTGTTAGTTAACCAATCCTTTATGCATGCTAATACATTACCCGTAACATCATGCAGCTTTATCTTATGCAGCAGTCTTTGGTGCAACATCTTGTCAAATGCCTTCTGGAAATCCAGATACACCACAGCCACAGGTTCCCCACTGTCCACTGTGCACATAATGTTCTCAAAGAATTCCACCATTATTCAAACATGACCTGCCCTTCATGACCCCATGCTGTATCTTCCCATTGAGACAATTTATACCCAGATGTCTCACTATTTCTTCCTTGATAGATTCAAGCATTTTCCCTACTACAGGAGTTAAGCTAACCGGCCTATAGTTACCTGCCTTTTGTCTACCTCCTTTTTTAAACCGTGGCGTCACATTTGCTGTTTTCCAATTTGCGGGAACCAGCGAATTTTGGTAAATTACCACTGGTGCATTTGCTATTTCCCCCGCCATCTCTTTTAGTACCCTGGGATGCATTCCTTCAGGACTAGGAGACTTGTCTTTCTTTAGCCCCGTTAGCTTGCCCAACACTACCTCTTTCGTGATAATGATAGTTTTTAGGTCCTCACCTGCTATAGCCTTCCTGTCATCAATTTTTGGCATGTTATTTGTGTCTTCCACTGTGACACAAAATACCTGTTCAATCCCTCAGCTATTTCCTCATTTCCAGTTATTACATCCCCCTTCTCATCCTTTAAAGGACCAATGTTTACTTTAGCCACTCTTTTTCGTTCTATTTGTAGAAACCTTTGCTTACTGTTTTTATATTCTGAGTTAGTTTACTCTCATAATCCATTTTACTTTTCTTTATAGCTTTATTCGTGGCTTTCTGCTGACCTTTAAAGTTTTCCCAATCCTCTAGGTTCCCACTAATCTTTGCCACTTTGTATGCATTTTCTTTCAATTTGATATCCTCCTTTATTTCCTGAGATATCCATGACTGATTATCTCTTTTTCTACAGTCCTTCCTTATCACTGGTATATACTTTTGCTGAGCACTGTGAAAGATCACTTTGAAAGTCCTCCACTGTTCCTCAATTGTCCCACCATAAAGTTTTTGCTCCCAGTCTACCTTAGCCAACTCCTCCCACACCCCATTGTAGACTCCTTTGTTTAAGCACAAGACACTGGTATTGGATTTTACCTTCTCACGCTCCATCTCTATTTTAAATTCAACCATACTGTGATCGTTTCTTCCGCGAAGATCCCTAACTGTAAGATCATTAATTATTCCCGTCTTATTACACAGGACCAGATCTAGGATAGCTTGCTCCCTCATAGGTTCCATTACATAATGTTCAAGGAAGCTATCACGGATACATTCTATGAACTCCTCCTCAAGACTGCCTTGTCCGACTTGGTTTGACCAAATGACCTGTGGATTAAAATCCCCCATGATCATTGTTGTACCAGTTTTACAGCCTTGTGGAGGACTCCCTAATAATGTCCATTATATTGTTTCACTAACAATTAGAGGACACCGGTTGCAGACAAAATGGTGCCAATAAAACTTGCAAAGGAACTGCTTGATAAACCTGCACAGAAACACGATTAAGATACATTTCTTAAAGTTTCGTCACACAATCCTTTGTCATCTAAGGAAAACTATCCTGGGGTTCCCTTACTTTTCACCCTTAGCCTGTCACTGAGGCAGCCTCTCTCCTTAAAGAACACTGATTTTTGTGTTCCAGTTCTTCCTGTCTACCTTTGGTTCTGCTTCACCCTGGCTTGACCCTTTCTCATCCCACTGAAGTTAGCCCTCTTCCAATACAGAAGATCTGTTTTAGATTGTTCCCTGCTCTTCTTCACTATGAATCTAAACCTTACGCTGTGATAGATGATTTTATCCAAGTATCCCCTTTCCCAGCGCCAGATCCAGAAACGCCTCCTCACTCGTTCAACCAAGAACACACTGGTCAAGGACGTTCTGTTGAACACAGTTAAGAAATTTCTCCCCCGCCTTTCCCTTTTTTCAAACTTAATCCTAATCACTATTTGAGTAATTAAAGTATCAATCTTGCACATCTCTGATTTCCCTGTGAGTTTATTCCTCATTTCCCTCTCACCGTTTGAAAGCATTTACATAGGAAACATAGAAAATGGAAACAGGGACTGCACAATGATACAGTGATTTGCACTGCTGCTTCACAGCACCAGGGATCCAGGTTTGATTCCCGGCTTGGGTCACTGTCTGTGTGGAGTTTGCACATTCTCCCCGTGTCTGCATGGGTTTCTCTGAATGGTGGGATGGTGTTGGCTAGCACAAGGGGACATAGCTTTAAATTGAGGGATGAGAGATATGGGACAGATGTTAGAGGTAGGTTCTTTACTCAGAGAGTAGTAAGGGCGTGGAATGCCCTGCCTGCAGCAGTAGTGGACTCATCAACATTAAGAGCGTTCAAATGGTTATTGGATAAACATATGGATGATATTGGAATAGTGTAGATTACAGGGGCTTTAGATTGGTACCACTGGTCGGCGCAACATCGAGGGCCGAAGGTCCTGTACTGCGCTGTAATGTTCTATGTTCTATGTTCTATGAGTGCTCCAGTTTCCTCCCACAGTCCAAAGATTTGCCATTTAGGTGGATTGGCCGTGTTAAATTGCCGCTTAGTGTCAGGAAGATGAGTAGGGTAAATGTGTGCTGTTACGGGAATAGGGCCTGGGTGAGATTGTGGTCGGTACAGACTTGATGGGCCGAATGGCCTCCCTTGCTTGGCTGATCCCTGCACTTTAGGGATTCCCTAATTAGGAGTAGGCCATTCGCTCCTTTGAGCCTGCTCTCCCATTCATTATGATTATGGCTGATCATCCAACTCAAGAGCCTGATCTTGCCTCACCTCCCCCCCATACCCGTTGGTGCCCTTTGCCCCAAGTGCCTGTACACCCCCAGTGTCTTGCTTCTCAACTCTAAGTAAATGGATTCTGCCCTCGCGTCCCCCCCTCCTCCCCCGCCAAGTTCATCCTCTCTTTCCAGGACATCAATGTTTTCCTCACCAGTCCTGCCATCCCACCTCCCTTTTTTCCTTCTTTTATCCTTTCTGAGCAATTTGGCACATTTGACACTCAGCTCCCTCCATTTTAAGTCACATTTCTATTATTGTCACTTTTGACATTTCCACACTGTACTCATTGCTCACCAACATTATTCACCACACTGCGCGTAGTTACATACATGATTCTAAATCTGTCTTTGTGTTTCCTGTAACCTCTCTTAGTTTGCTCCTATCCAACATGGTACAACTTAGGAGCGGCACGGTAGCGTAATGGTTAGTACTGCTGCCTCACAGCTCCAGTTCGATTCCTCGCTTGGGTTACTGTCTATGCAGAGTTTGCACATTCTCCCCGTGTCTGCGTGGGTTTCTTCCAGGTACTCCCACATTCCAAAGTTGTGCGGGTTAGGTGGATTGGCCATGGTAAATTGCCCCTTTGTGTCCTGGGATGCATAGGTTAGCGGGGTGGAAATGGGGATAGGGCTTGGGTGGGATTGTGGTCGGTGTAGACTCGATGCGCTGAATGGCCTCCTTCTGCACTGTAGGGATCCTGTGATTCTATGATTCCTTCTCCAGTACTATCGATCACTCTCACTGTCAATCTCGCTCACTTTATTCTGATGCTCATCTGCTAATTCAGTTTAAACCCACAGCCACCACACTCATGAACCTCTCTGAGTGAACATTGGTCCCAGTCCTGTTGAGGTGCATCCCTTTTGCCGAGGTGTCTCCTTCCTCCAAACTGGCCTGAATGCCCAAGCATTTGAAGCCTTCCTTCCTGCACCACGCTTTGTGTCATGCATTGATCCTCCCTAATCTTCCTGCTTCTACTCTCATGAGCACGTGGAACTACTTTAACATAATTAAAGAGCTTTACGCAGTAGCGTGCACCCACAACATAACCATGCCTCGCCCCCCTGCACCTCCTCACCCCCCCAGCCCCCCACCAGGTGTGACATCACACCAGTGTGAATCACTACTTGTTTTCAAAAGCAAAGCCACTCCAGGGTGCAGAATTGCCTGGAGGCCGCTGGGTTTGAGATTATATTCCACAGATCTCTATCTTAAAGGTAATTCTTTTTGACTGCCTCTTTAGCTCAACAGTGGCAGATCATGACATCAAGGCAGTATCTGACTGAGTGTGGTATCAAGCAGCCTGAGCAAAACTGGAATCGGTGGGAATCAGGGAAAAACTCTCCACTGGTTTGCATCTTCTATCCAAGAGGATCAGATATGTGAACACTAATTTCAATAAAATGGCTGTTGAGTTTCATTGGGAATAGTTGGGGTTTATCTTCTCAAAGTTTCTCTACCCTCTCATCCAATCATGGAATGCCAGAATGGTTACTGAACATAGAATCATAGAATCCCTACAGTGCAGAAGGAGGCCATTCAGCCCATTGATTCTGCTCCAACAACAATCCCATCTAGGTTCTATCCCCGTAACCCCACAAATTTACCCCGCTAACCCCTCAAACCTACATATCTCGGGACATTAAGGATGGCCAATGCACCTAACCCACACACCTTTGGACTGTGAGAGGAAACCGGAGCACCCAGAAGGAGTCTATTCGGCCCCTCGTCTCAAATCTGTTTCTCTGCAACAGCTCTAGTCCCATTCTTCCACTGTTCCCTGATTTTTCTTTTCTCTTCAGGCGCTTATCAAATTCCCATTGAACGATATCACTGAACCTGCCTCCACCACAATCACAGGCAGTGCATTCCACATCCTAACTACTCACTGCCTAAAAGGGTACTCTTATGTTGCTTTTGGTTATTTTACCATTCATTTCAAATGGAACTTCTCTGGTTCTAGACACTTCCATCAAGTGGAACAGTTTCTCCCAATCTACTCCATCCAAATGCTTGATGGTTTTGAACACCTCCAACAGATCTCTTCTCAAGATCTCCAAGAAGAACAACATCAGCTTCTCCATACTCACCTTGCTACTGAAGATCCTCATTCCTGGAAACATTCAAATCTTTTCTGCACTCTCTCCAATGCCTTCACTTTCTTCCTTCTTGAAGTTAAAGTTATTTATTAGTGTCACAAGTAGGCTTACATCAACACTGCAATGAAGTTACAGTGAAAATCCCCGAGTTGCCACATTCTGGTGCCTGTTTGGGTATACTGAGGGAGAACTTAGCATGGCCAATACTCTTAACCAGCACGTCTTTCAGACTGTGGGAGGAAACCGCCGCACCCAGAGGAAACCCACGCAGATATGGGACGAATGTGCAAATTCCACACAGACAGTGACCCAAGCCGGGAATCGAACCCGGTTCACTGGTACTGTGAGGCAGCAGTGCTAACCACTGTGCCACCCCAGAAGTGACACAGTACCTCAGTTGAAGTTGAAGAAGTGTTTTGTAAAGATTCACCATCAGTCCCTTGCTTTTGTACTCCATGCTTCTATTTAAGGAACCCATATGCTTTATAAATCATTTTATCAACCTACCCTACCACCGCCAATGGTTTGTGTATATATATTCCCCTGGGTGAGTCTGCTCCTGCACCTCCTTTAGAATTACGTGCTTTATTTTATGTTGCTTTTTCTCATTATTCTTACAAAAATGTATCTCTTCACACTTCTCTTCATTAAATTTCATTTCATGGCTATTCCACCAGCCTGTCAATGTATCCTCTTGAATTCTAACACTATCCTCACAGTTCCAGCTTTTTGTGTCATCTGAACATTTTGAAATTATATCCAAGTCGACGTCATTAATATAGATCAAGGAAAGCAATGGTTCTGATACTGACTGCTGGAGAACCTTAGTCTTTACTTTCCTCCAGTCTAAAATGCCACTGTTCCCGGTTTCCTGTCACTCGGCTGACTTCATTCCCATGCTGCCACGGCCCCTTTCATTCCAGGTCTCTAACTCTTCTGGGAAATCTGTCATGTGATATCCATATTGTCTTATCAAAATCCTTTCGGAAGTTCATGTAAATCACATCAATCACATTACCCAGCAACCTCATCAACCCTCCCTCTTATCTCATCAAAAACTCATCAAAGATTGGGTGGCACGGTAGCACAGTGGTTAGCACTGCTGCTTCACAGCTCCAGGGACCTGGGTTCGAATCCTGGCTCGGGTCACTGTCTGTGTGGAGTTTGCGCATTCTCCCTGTGTCTGCGTGGGTTTCCTCCGGGTGCTCCAGTTTCCTCCCACAGTCCAAAGATGTGCGGGCGAGGTTGATTGGCCATTCTAAATTGCCCCTTAGTGTCCCGGGATGCATAGGTTAGAGGGGTTAGTGGGTAAATATGTAGGGGTATGTGGATAGGGCCTGGGTGGAATTGTGGTTGGTGCAGACTCGGTGGGCCGAATGGCCTCTTTCTGCACTGTAAGATTCTATGAAAAACACAATAAAGGTAGTTAAACACAATTAGTCTTGAACAAATCCATGCTGGCTTTCCCTAATCAATCCACATTGTTCCAAATGTCTTTTAATTTTGTTCAGGCTATCATTGCTTCGAGCTTTTCCACCGGGGGAAAGTGGTGGCCCAGTGGTAATGTAACTGGAGTGATGATCCAGTGGCCCAAGCTGATCGTTTGGATTCAATTCCCACGACTGCTGGAATTGAAATTCAATGAATAAGTCTGGAATTGAGAGCTAGTCTCAGTAATAGTGACAATTAATGGCGATCATTAATAGATGCAAAATTCCATGTGGTTCATTAACGCCCTTCAGGGAAGGAGATTTGCCATATATGCGACTCCAGACCTATTGCAATGTGATTGACTCAAAAAGGCCTGTGGTTGCTGTGTTTAACCTTATTTGAAAAGGGTGTATCATTTGCAATTCCCCAGTCCATGAGCACCATGCCTGGAGGATTGGAGGATCATGACGAATGTGGGCACAATTTCCATCCTTAACCCTTTAATATCCTTGGCAGCACCTTATCCAGTCCTTTCAGCACAGCGGGCTTCTGTGATGCTCCCCCACCCCCGGCCTTTATCAATCTTTAACCCAACAAGTGTCTTAACTTCACTGATCCTGGCAGCATCTTCTTCTTTGGTTAAAAAAACAGATGTGGAGATGCCGGCGTTGGACTGGGGTAAACACAGTAAGAAGTTTCACAACACCAGGTTAAAGTCCAACAGGTTTATTTGGTAGCAAAAGCCACACAAGCTTTCGGAGCCGCAAGCCCCTTCTTCAGGTGAGTGGGAATTCTGTTCACAAACAGAGCTTATAAAGACACAGACTCAATTTACATGAATAATGGTTGGAATGCGAATACTTACAACTAATCAAGTCTTTAAGAAACGAAACAATGTGAGTGGAGAGAGCATCAAGACAGGCTAAAAAGATGTGTATTGTCTCCAGACAAGACAGCCAGTGAAACTCTGCAGGTCCACGCAACTGTGGGAGTTACAAATAGTGTGACATGAACCCAAGATCCTGGTTGAGGCCGTCCTCGTGTGTGCGGAACTTGGCTATCAGTTTCTGCTCAGCGACTCTGCGCTGTCGTGTGTCGCGAAGGCCGCCTTGGAGAACGCTTACCTGAATATCAGAGGCCGAATGCCCGTGACCGCTGAAGTGCTCCCCAACAGGAAGAGAACAGTCTTGCCTGGTGATTGTCGAGCGGTGTTCATTCATCCGTTGTTGCAGCGTCTGCATAGTTTCCCCAATGTACCATGCCTCGGGACATCCTTTCTTGCAGTGTATCAGGTAGACAACGTTGGCCGAATTGCAAGAGTATGTACCGTGTACCTGGTGGATAGTGTTCTCACGTGAGATGATGGCATCTGTGTCGATGATCCGGCACGTCTTGCAGAGGTTGCTGTGGCAGGGTTGTGTGGTGTCTTGGTCACTGTTCTCCTGAAGGCTGGGTAGTTTGCTGCGGACAATGGTCTGTTTGAGGTTGTGCGGTTGTTTGAAGGCAAGAAGTGGGGGTGTGGGGATGGCCTTGGCGAGATGTTCGTCTTCATCAATGACATGTTGAAGGCTCCGGAGGAGATGCCGTAGCTTCTCCGCTCCGGGGAAGTACTGGACAACAAAGGGTACTCTGTCCACTGTGTCCCGTGTTTGTCTTCTGAGGAGGTCGGTGCGGTTTTTCGCTGTGGCGCGTTGGAACTGTTGATCAATGAGTCTAGCGCCATATCCTGTTCTTATGAGGGCATCTTTCAGCGTCTGGAGGTGTCTGTTGTGATCCTCCTGTATTCGGAGGGCTTGTCCGTAGGGGATGGCTTCTTTAACGTGTTTAGGGTGGAAGCTGGAAAAGTGGAGCATCGTGAGGTTATCCGTGGGCTTGCGGTACAGTGAGGTGCTGAGGTGACCGTCCTTAATGGAGATGCGTGTGTCCAAGAATGCAACCGATTCAGGAGAGTAGTCTATGGTGAGCTTGATGGTGGGATGGAACTTGTTGATGTCATCATAGAGTTGTTTCAGTGATTGTTCACCATGAGTCCAAAGGAAGAAAATGTCATCGATGTATCTAGTGTATAGCATCGGTTGAAGGTCCTGTGCGGTGAAGAAGTCTTGTTCGAACCTGTGCATGAAGATGTTGGCATATTGAGGTGCGAATTTGGTCCCCATGGCTGTTCCGTGTGTCTGGATGAAGAACTGGTTGTTGAAGGTGAAGATATTGTGGTCCAGGATGAAGCGGATGAGATGTAAAATTGCATCTGGAAACTGGCAGTTGTTGGCGCTGAGCACTGAGGCCGTTGCAGCAATGCCATCGTCATGGGGGATGCTGGTGTAGAGTGCCGAGAGATCCATTGTGACGAGGAGCGCTCCTGGTTCAACTGCTCCATGTGTGCCGAGTTTCTGTAGGAAGTCCGTCGTGTCGCGACAAAAGCTGGGGGTTCTTTGTACAATGGGTTTCAGGATGCCCTCGACATAGCCGGAAAGGTTCTCGCACAGGGTCCCATTGCCCGATACGATGGGACGGCCGGGTGTGTTTGCCTTGTGTATCTTCGGGAGGCAGTAGAGATCTCCAACGCGGGGAGTACGTGGGATGAGAGCACGGAGGGTGTTCTGGAGGTCCGGATCAAAGGTCTTGATCAGAGTGTTGAGTTGACGGGTGTGTTCTTTGGTCGGATCTGCAGGTAACTGTCTGTAGTGTTCCTCGTTGTTGAGTTGTCGGTACACTTCTTTGCAGTAATCCGTTCTGTTCAGTATGACGATGGCCCCTCCTTTGTCTGCTGGTTTGATGACAATGTTGCGGTTGGTCTTGAGAGCGTGGATGGCGTTACGTTGTGCTTGGGTGATGTTCGGTGCTGTCTTGTGAGTGCGGCTGATGAATTTGGTGTTGACGCACCTCCTGACGGCTTGGGCATACATGTCAAGTCGAGGGCAGCGGCCTTCCGGAGGAGTCCAATTCGACTCTTTCCTCTTCGGATGCACAGCGGATCTCTCTGTCGGCTGTTCCGGTTCATTGGCTGTCTCATTGTGTTCGTTGTTGGCCTCTTGGGGTTTGTGGAAGAACTCCCTCAGCCTCATTCGCCTGATGAATTCCTCTGTGTCTGCTGCGAGACTGATGGGGTCTATTTTGGTGGTGGGGCAAAAATTAAGCCCTCGGCTGAGAACTTCGATTTCATCTGGTTGAAGTGTGTAGTCGGACAAGTTGACAATGGACTTCCCTGCAGTGGTACTGTTTTCTACTGTGGTACCGGGGGAGGCTTGGTTGCTGCTGGTGGTGATGCCGAGTTTCTCAAGTTTCCTGTTCTTGGTGTGCATGTAGATGGTGTAGTTCCTTTGTCTCGTCCGCTTGGCAGAGTTTCGCAGCTGGTCTGCGTCCTGAGCGCAAGTTGAGAATATGGATTCGATCTTGGTTTCCAGGCTGCGGCGTTTGCTGTAGAGTTGGTGTATGAGGTGGTTGAGGAGGGTGAGAGAGGTGCGATGGCAAAGTCTCTCAGCGTAGTCTGTGTTATAGGTTGACCTGAGTGGGTTCGTGATCTGTAGTCCTTTCGGTATCTTGTCTGCTTTCTTGCATCTTTGTAGAAACTTGATGTCTGTGTCGATATGCGCGATCTTCTTGGCGATCCTCTCCACTTGGAGCCGGTAGTTTGCGGTGTCGATGGTAGTCATGATGTGGAGATGCCGGCGTTGGACTGGGGTAAACACAGTAAGACTGTTCTCTTCCTGTTGGGGAGCACTTCAGCGGTCACGGGCATTCGGCCTCTGATATTCGGGTAAGCGTTCTCCAAGGCGGCCTTCGCGACACACGACAGCGCAGAGTCGCTGAGCAGAAACTGATAGCCAAGTTCCGCACACACGAGGACGGCCTCAACCGGGATATTGGGTTCATGTCACACTATTTGTAACTCCCACAGTTGCGTGGACCTGCAGAGTTTCACTGGCTGTCTTGTCTGGAGACAATACACATCTTTTTAGCCTGTCTTGATGCTCTCTCCACTCACATTGTTTCGTTTCTTAAAGACTTGATTAGTTGTAAGTATTCGCATTCCAACCATTATTCATGTAAATTGAGTCTGTGCCTTTATAAGCTCTGTTTGTGAACAGAATTCCCACTCACCTGAAGAAGGGGCTTGCAGCTCCGAAAGCTTGTGTGGCTTTTGCTACCAAATAAACCTGTTGGACTTTAACCTGGTGTTGTTAAACTTCTTACTAAAAAAACAGATGCAGATGTTAATTTGAAAGCTCAGTGATGCCCTCTGTGTAAATCCTCTTTGGTCTCTAATCACTCCCACTCCTGCTTTTATTGCATTATTTGCCTCTTAAGGACTTTTGGATATCCATTAATTTTAGCTGCCTATCTCTTCTCATGCTCTCTCTTTGCTTCTCTCACTTCCTTTTTCATTTCCCCCTCTTAACTTTCTAAATTCAGCCTGCTTCTCATTTTTCTTCTCCACCTGACACCGAGCATTAGCACACTTTTACTGACCCATCTTACTCCCTATCTCTTTGGTTATCTCGGGAGCTCCAACTTTTGTTTGGCTTACCTTCTCCCCCTTCCTGGGAATGAGCCTCAACTGCATCCAACCAACTTCCTCATTAAAGGCCTCCTATTAAATTCACTACCACAGGAAGCAGTTGAGGCCAAAACGTCTGATTTCAAGAAGAAATTAGATATAGCTCTTGGGATCAAGGGGGAAGAGGGGATCTGGATATTGAATTTGATGATCAGCCATGATCAAGATGAATGGTGGAGCAGGCTCGAAGGGCTGAATGGCCTCCTCCTGCTTCTACTGTCTATATTTCTATGTTTCTATTGTTTCATTACAGTTTTGCCTGCCAATTGTTGAATCCAATTTACCTGTGTTACATCGGCCTCATTCCACTGAGATTGGTCCTTCTGTAATTAATTATTCTTATTCAGGATTGCTCTTAGTGTGTTGTCATGGCAAACCCTAAATTTTATGGTGCAATGATCACCGCACCCGAAACGTTCTCCTGTGACACTTGATCCACTTGGCCAACCGCCTTCCCAAGAGCCACATCCAGAGTAATATCCTTCCTCCTGGATTGGAAAACTACTGCTCTGGTAAATTCCTTTCAATAGACTTCCGAAGATCTGTCTGCCCTCTGCCCTTTATCCCTTTTTCACCTGCAGATGCATCCCTGACCCACAGCTGTGGTGTTCCAGGGTCTAGGGCTGTGGGCGGCCCCATCCCAAGCTCTGGATGCAGCCCCAGGCATTGTTCAGATGAATCCTGACATCTGTGTGCCACCTTATTCTGAATGTGTTTCACGCGGGAGGGGCAATTTTCAAGTTGGTGTTGCAGAGAATCTGGCATGGGAGTGGTGGGGGTGGGGGTGGGGGGGGGGTGGCGGTGAGGTGAGGTCGGGGGGGGGGCTTCATCTTAGTCCCATTAAAGGGACGCAAATAAAGTTGATGCCAACCTCCGGAATGTTTCCCAACCAGCCAGCGCAGGCAACAGCTGAAGCTCCCGCTGTAACATCACGACAGAATGAAACGGATTTCTGGGCCTCCAGCGATGTCCCCACGCCCCCCCCACACTCACCATTGGATAAGCCGCAGGAGCCTGGGAGGATTCTGCCCAATGTCTCTGCTCCGAATTCTGGAATTACCAACTCAATATCATTGTTGGAATATCATCATGACCAGGACTGTCGCAGCTCAAAGAAAAGACCAACCAGGACCACCTCAGAGCATTTAGAACTGGACAATCCCATGCCAGCAAGAATAAATTTTAATTAAAATATCCTGAAATGCTTATCCTCTGCCAGTGCAGGAGAAAAGATGGGTAGATGGAGCTGACACTCGAAAAGCAATGAGGGTAAAAACATGATTACAATCTGGTGTCTGGGGGAATGAGCCGAACAGTGGAAGAATCTCTTCAGATGTGGGACCAGTGTTCAGTTTTCGCAGCTCCTTGGGTTTTATAGAGTGAAGAATTGTTGTTTCAAAGAATCAGGGATCTAATATAACTCAGAAGCAACAGGGAATACACTTTCTAATGCTCTTTAACAATCATAAATTCATCCTCCTGCTCTGATTCTAACCACGCGAATAACAAAATTAATAAGCTAGTGCAAGCCGCCATTCCCAATAGGTTCTATTGTTTGGCCTCATACTATGAATTGGAAATTAAGCCAGCTTTCCTATTATTTCCCCTAAGTATATTTTTTTATTACAAGTGCCGTTGCATTGTGGTAAAATTACATGAAAATGAACCAATTTTCCTGGCAATCTCCGCACTTGATTATCTCCCTGTTTTTTTCACACCACTCTTGACAGAAATGCCTGCCCCGTTCAGAGCTGGACTGACATCCAATTTCAATTCTTGCACTACAGAGAGATTTGCAACCTTGAAAATTTCATGAGGGAAGTTTCTTTCTGTAACAATCCGTTCCCACTGTGAGTTTCATTTTAATCTGTTTCTGATTTCGTTCTGCTTTGCAGTCCTGCACAAACCATTTGGTCTGACCAGATTTAACTAAAGTCACCACTTCATTCCATCCAGGAATGAGGTAGAAATCTGTGGGCAGAATTGTATTTTCCCTTGTTTGACTACCAATACTTTTCCCATGACACATCCATTTACGCAACAGCTCTGACCAATCCTGTTCAGCACTTTGGTTTGACGGGGAGGGCACATTGTGAAGAGCATTGTGACGGATGGATGTTGAAGCAGAAAGGCAGCAGCTCAAAATAAACTAGAGTTTATGGATTACATTCACAACAGGTGAAGGTTTACCAGAGAAGGTTTACCAGCCTGATTCTTGGGATGGCGGGACTGACGTATGAGGAGAGATTGAGTTGGTTAGGATTATATTCGGTGGAGTTTAAAAGAATGAGGGGGGAGGATCTCATAGAAATCTATAAATTTTGAACACGACTCGTCAGGGTAGATGCAGGAATGATGTTCCTGATGGTGGGGGAGTCCAGAACCAGGGGTCATAGTCTAAGGATATGGGGTAAACCTTTTAGGACTGAGATGAGGAGAAATTTCTTCATCCAGAGAGTGGTCACCCTGTGCAATTTGTTACCACAGAAATCAATTGAGGCAAAAATATTTTCAAGAAGGAGTTAGATATCGCCTTTGGGGCGAAGGGGATCAAATGACGTGGGGGGAAGACGGGATCAGGTTATGCATTTGGACAATCAGCCATGATCATAATGAATGGTGGAGCAGGCTGGAAGGGCCGAATGGTCTCCTCCTGCTCCTATTTTCTATGTTTCTATACCATGTACAAGATACAGTTAATAGAAAGTGGTCCTTACCTTGTAGTATGTTTACTTCTATTGCGTTGGTAACTCTGTAACAGTTATCAATGCATTAATCAAATTGTTTACAACCAGTGTAATCACCTTTACTATTTATAGAAATATTTATCCTTCAGCCTTGCAAGAATAATTGTCAACTATTTCCACTCGAACAATCTCCAACCGGCAATTTATAAATTAAACTTGTCATTGATTTTAATTGGAAATATTTTATTAATCTCACACTTCTCTATACACACCTTAAATATTGATCAAGGTCACAAACCACAGTTGCTAAACCATTCCAAATATTTATCATCCACAGCTTGTGGCTGGCTGAAAATAATATCCTAATTTTCTTTTGCAATTATGTTACTCTTTCTCGGGATGTAAGAGTGGCTGGCATGGCTGATATTTATTGCCCATCTCTCATTGCCCTCAGAAGGTGGTCGTGGGTCACAACCACAATCACAGTTTGAGTGGTGAAGATGCGCCCATTCAACATCCTTTGTAGCAGTCTGATACTCTTCCCAGGATAGTGCAGAGTCGCCACGTTGTTGTGAGACTGGAGTCACATATTCTCCAGATGTGTCATTTTAGCCATGAGCAGAGGTTGGAGAAACTTGGTTTGTTCTCACTGGAACGATGGAGGTTGAGAGGCAACCTGATAGACGTCTACAAGATTTTGAGTGGATAGTCAGAAGCTTTTTTCCCAGGGTGGAAGAGTCAATTACTTGGGGGCATAGGTTTAACGTGCAAGGGGCAAGGTTTAAAGGAGATGTATGAGGCAAGTTTTTTACACAGAGGGTGGTGGGTGCCTAGAACTTGCTGCCGTGGAAGGTAATGGAAGCAGATACAATAATTACTTATAATGGACATCTGGACAAATATATGAATAGGATGGGAGTAGAGGGATATGGCCCCCGAAAGGGTAGGGGGCTTTAGTTCAGATGGGCAGCATTGCCGGTGCAGGCTTGGAGGGTTGAAGGGCCTGTTCCTGTGCTGTAATTTTCTTTGTTCTTTGTAAACCTCAGGCTTTTCTTTTACCTTACTAAGGACTCTTTTCTCAATTGAAAGAAGACTTCCTCAATAAGTGGACAAATGGCAAATTAATTTCATTGTAAGTGCGTGCATGCTGTTGAATTTTAGAAGGAGGAATGAGACGGCCTCCACTCCTTGGAAAATAAAAGTCTAAATGGAGTAGAGAAGAAAATATCTGTGAGTATCGATTCGCAAATCATTAAATGTAGCATTGCAGGTTCATCGAGCACACAGAGTATTGGGATTCATTTGGAGAGGGCTCGAAATAAAAAACAGAGTGGTTATGTCATAGGAACATAGGACTTAGGAGCAGAAGTCGGCAAATCCAGCCCCTCGAGCCTGCTCCGCCATTCAATCAGATCATGGCTGATCTCTCCCTGGTCTCAAATCCACCTCCCCACCTGTTCCTCAGATCCCTCTTTCCCTTTTTTAAAATCAGAAATATATCTATCGCCTTCTTGAAACCATTCAACGATTCGGACTCCACCACGCGATGGGACAGCGAATTCCATCAATTCACCACCCTCTGCGAGAAGTAGTTCCTCCTCATCTCAGTTTTAAATCTAACGCCCCTCAACCTATACCCTGTGACCTCTTGTTCTAGATTTCTCCATAAGAGGAAACATTTGGTCGACATTTACTCTATCAAATCTTTTAAAATTTTACACACCTCGATCAGATTCTCTCTCGTCCTTCGAAACCCCTGCGAGTGCACTGTTTAATCTCTCCTCAGAAGTCATCCCCGGAATGTCATAATTATGCAGAACACTTATTGGACCACGTTTGGAGAACGGTATACATTGTTGGCTTTCCAATTGCAGAAAGGATGTAGAGATTCTGGAGAAGGTGAAAACAAATGATTTGCAAGAATGGTACCAGAATAGAGAAGTTAAAACATCGGGAAAGATTGGAGTTCTTTTTCCTGAAATAAAGCTAATAAAGCTCATTAAAATTATGAAGTGTTGGAAATAGAGAAGATGATTTCCCCTGTGGGATGGCCCAGTATTAGGAGCCATAAATATAAGGTCAACACTGATAAATCCAATAGAGGCAGCACAGTGGCACAGTGGTTAGCACTGCTGCCTCAATGCCAGGGACCTGGGTTCAATTCTA